>NC_142758.1:36336145-36639176 GCF_054948205.1 Urtica dioica subsp. dioica
TCACCTCAAGTCCCTCCCGAGAAGATCTCATTAAATTACAAATTGTTCTAGACCCACCATGTTGCTGACATCATATGGCTCATATCCATCAGGGTGCCCAAGCGTTTTAACACTATAAATGCTCCAGTTGTTCCTCTCATGTTTTCTGAATTCTGTGCCCTCACTGCCTGCACTCTGCTTGGTGAGATCAAACAGCTAGAAAAAGTGATCAGAAATGCCACTACCAGGAAAAAAGAGATTGAAGAAGTTCTAAAACTGATGAGTATCATTGAGAAATCCACCATTGCGTCTACATTTACTGCTTCAAATGATGATCATCAGGCTCCAACTGTTTGATCAAGTCGAAGTCTTTTCCCCAGTTTATTGTTTCCTCCACTTGAACATCTGTTTTTTATTTTAAGTCTTTAAAATTTTGGCCCTCTACAACATTGGCTATGCTTATCTAGACTTGCTTATGGTTTGTGATGGTTGTCATTGGTGCATTACTCTTGTGAACATTGCCTCCCTTTTACTTTGCTCAGGCAAGCAGGGGGAGAGGTAGTACTTTTTGTTGGAACCTTGTTATCTCTATCAGTCACTACGACATGAAGATCGATATGTGTTGAGACTATGTTGTTATTTTCAGCCAGTGTGACACTTGATGTGCGTGATTTATTGAATTGTCATATTTTTCTTGCTCACTGTCATGTTTTATTATTATGAGTAAGTTTTGGTTGTAGTCTCTTTTTGTCAATGTGACATGAAGATTGCAGTGTGTTGAGACTATGTTGTTCTTGTCAGTCACTGTAACACTTGTTGTGTGTGATTTATTGAATTGTTTTATCTGTCTAGCTCATCAAATGGTTCTGATTATGAGTGAGTTTTTGTTGTCTGATGAAGATCTAGTTAAGTTGCTGATTGTTTTTCCTACAAAAAGCCAAATGGGGAGTTTATTGTTACTACGGATTGGTTGTTTTTTTATTTGGAAAAATTGATATTCTCTACGTTGTTGGAACATCTGTGATGTGATGTGTGCTGCTTGGCAAAGTTTCGCATCAAGGTCAATGATGTGGATTTTTCTGCAACTTTTTTTTTTACATGTTTCTGCTTTTCTGATCAACCAATCAGACTTCAGGGATTGCATTGGGAAACCCTAGCATGGCATTCTCGGCTGGGTGTTGTCTTATATTAAATGAATGTTTTCCCTCTTGTGTGGGGTTACACACTTCGGGTTTCCCTCTTGAGTGGGGTTACACATATGTGTTGTGACGTGTGCTGCTTGGCAAAGTTTCGCATCAGGATCAATGACGCGTGGATTTTTCTGCAACTTTCTTTTTGTTTGACCTATTTTTGCTATTCTGATCGAGCAATCATACTTCAACGATTGGATTGGGAAACCCTAGCAGGACATTCTCGGTTGGGTGTTGTCTTATCTAAAAGGAATGTTTTGTGAGAGTTGTCTGAGCCAAAAATACATCGTCCTTTGTGTGACATTACTCTGTTTTTATTCTTCATTGTCGTTGTTCGTACTATAGAAAGTGTTAGGTTTTGTACTTGTGATGTTGTAAATCATGCCTCGTTATAAACATTGATTAATTACTTTGTGAGTGAGTTTAGTAGAACGTGAGGGGATCTCAAACACATGGGAAGCCTGAGTTATAATTCACATAGGTAGTTTTGAAGTTTAGGGATATGAAAGGTGAACATTCAAAGTTGTTCGTCATTGTACTTATTCTATCAGTTAGTGGAGTTCTCTTTCCACTGCGAGTATTATCACTCCATCAGTAAGTAAGATCAGCCGAACTGGGTTACCAATTACTTGCCTCTTTATTTAAAATTTTGATTTTCATATTAATCTGATAAATTGTTTAGTGTTACATAACTTGGTAAAATATTTTGAAGAGACATTACGAAAATAGTGAATACATAGTTCAAAGGAAAAAAAAATAATGTTTTTTCAAAGTACCATACAGTATTTTATACATTGCCAGTTAACTTTAAACTTCATTTTACTATAGTTTACACTAATAAGTGAGGTATTTTCTCCTAGCCAGTTAACTACAAAATTTGAGTGTAATATTTAAAAAAAAAAATATTATTAAGGATATATCATGGCATTTTAAGAATTATTCGAGCAAAGAAGTCAGAAATTTAATGATCGAAATATGATTTAAGTAAATAAGTATACATATAAAAGATTATTAGGTAATAAAAGGGAGGTTTGTGACATTGTGTTAATGTGACATTAAATTAAACATAAAATATCTAACTGATATTTTTTGTAAAGGGTATTAAAGTTGTTACGATCAGAAATCCATTAATAAAGAAATTTATAAATGTAGAACCTATTACCGAAATCTGTTGCTGATCTTATCGACTGATGAAATAAAAGCAATATCCAAAAACTGGATCCCAACAAACCGACATTTTTCTAACGAACATTATGGTATAAATTCAAATTGGCATATTAATTACAACCACGGTTAGTGAACACCTATTTTTCAAATTGTTAAATATGATAATGTCTTTACCAAAGTTTAGTTTCGTGCTTCTCCTCTTTTGTTTCATTATGATAGGTAAGCCTTCATTCGTATTTTTGTTTTCCAATTTTACGCCTTAGGATTTAAAAAGATAATAAAAATAATAACTGATGTGACAAACGAATGTTAATTTTGTTTTTTCAGGTACTGTAATTGATGGAGAAGCAAGGAATATTGTGATATCGATGCGGTGCAAACGGACCGATGAAAGCGCGTATGTTTGTCGTAAATGCTCGAATTGCACTTGTCGTAAAACTTGGTGCCGATGCCTCAGCAAAACTTGGCCGCCTCTTTCAGGTATACAAGTCAATCAAACCCGGACTATGAATAAAAAAGAGGTTTATGGTTGTAATCATAACTGTACAATTTGAGGTGTGTATTTCTAATGAAGTAAAATCGCCTACAGTTGAATAATAAAAAAAAAAAAAAAAAAAAGAGGAGATGGGTGCATCTTTATGACTCTTATCTTACATTATTTATTTTTTTTTTTGTGATTTTTCTTTGGTAGAAAAAAGAAAACAAAAAATAATATTTTTATAAGGGGAATTGACACAAATAATACCATTTCCATGTTACTTACCGGATATAGCCCAAAACCAAAAAATTGACATGTAGTACCTAGGCCATTATGTAAAGACAATTATACCATCAGAAATCTTTTAAACGCATGCAAACCCATTCCCGGCTATTCTTCATGTTTTTCCAAAAAAAATACCCCTCATCTTCTCTCTCTCTCTCTCTCTATCTCTCTCTCTCTCTCTCTCTCTCTCTCTCTCTCTCTCTCGCACGATCCCCCCATTGTTTCTCAGTCAAAAAGTATCACTCGGCCAAACACACCAGCCCACGGGAAGAAAGAAAAAAAGAAGAAGAAAAAGAAAGAGAAAGAAGGAAAAGAAAAGAGGAAGAAGAGAACACGGGAGAGAGAGAGGGAGCCGAGAGAAGGAGACCGAGGGAAAGAGAGGGTGAGGACTGAGCGAAACCAAGAAGAAGGAAGAAAGAAGAGGAAGCTCAGCGAGAGAGCGAGGCGGAGAAACCGAGACCGAGCACCACTCGTGCGCGCGTTTCAGCCGAGGAAAAGAACCACCGCGCCCTGCCGAGGACGCCGGACTGAGAGGAGACGCCGAGAAAAGAGGGTGAGGCCGCCGAGGAGACCAGATTTCGGGGAAGCAAGGTAAGGAAATTCTTCTTCCCCAATTCTTAATTCGGATTCTAGGGTTTTGGAACTGGATTTGGGGGTTTTCGTTTGGGGGTGTTCTAGCTGCGATTCGATGATGATTTATGTGTTTTGATGTCAAGATTGGTTGAAATGTTTGTCTCCCATTCCTTCCAAAGTTCCAACTGTGATATTATGCTCTGTTCTCCATTTTGTTCCTCGTTGTCCTCTATTGGCCGACTATGTGGTTTGAGAAATTGATATTGTTGTTCCTTATTTTGCGTTTGTGAATGTTTGGGGTTGATATTGTTGTTCTTTGTTTTGCGTTTGTGAATGTTTGAGGTTGATATTGTTGCTCATTGTTTTGCGTTTGTGAATGTTTGGGGTTGATATTGTTGTTCCTTGTTTTGTGTTTGTGAATGTTTGGGGTTGGACGTGAAATTGGTTCAATGGTATTGCTGGCTGTTTCTTTGGTTAGCCTTGTGATGTTCTATTGTGCTAGCTACAAGTAATGGCCGGGTGTGATGTTATCTAAAATGATTTCATAAATTCAGAAAACATTCCTTAAGCCAAAAAGGCAACACCAAACAAAAACAAAGAAACATATCACACGCACATTAATCTTCCAAAAATAACTCTTTTCTTTTTCCTTCTCTTTTTTTTCATTTTTTTTCTTTTCTTAAATCATCATTATAGATAAATACTAAAAAAAACCCCCAATTTGTGTTTGGGCGACTGTGTGTTTGTGTGTATTTGTGTTTGGGCGAGGGTGTGTTTGTGTGTGTATCTTGAAGTTGTTGAAAATTGGTGACTTGATTCGTTTTAGGTTTTATATTCAATGACGAAGTCTAAAGGAACCAAGGTCGAGAAGGCCTCCAAAAGTGTCTGAAGAAGTCCTAGGACGGCTTCAAAAAGGAAAATAATTTCGCCGTCCAAGCGTTCCGACGATGACGACGCATTCATCGTCGCACCACCAAAGATGAAGAAGGTATAGAATAAAAATTAAGTGACTTAATTAGAGCAATGTATGGTTATTTGAATTTGTTTTGTGTTTGATATAGACAAAAAACAAGGCTGAGTCCTCGGGCGTTGCGACCGCCTTGGAGAGTCCTACCACTGTTATTTTCCGAAAGGTGAGTGTCACAAACTCATTTTGATCCTGGTTCGTGACAGATGTGTCATGGACTCACCCACTTCGTGACAGATGTGTCACGAACTCGCTGACTTCGTGACAGATATGTCACGGACTGACCCAGTCCATGACACATCTGTCACGAATTCAGCGAGTTCGTGACACATCTATCACGAACTGGGTGAGTCCGTGACACAACTGTCACGAACTCAAGCATAATGGTTTCACTAATAATGTCATTGACTCATATGTGTAAGAGTGGAGACGGTGTATACCGGAGTCCAACGTTGAAGGATTTTCCTTTAACTTCCACGGGGGATTGGAAAATTTCATCGCTCTCTTACTCGGCCGCAGCGCCGAAACTCAAGCTGGTTTCGCCCAATCATGTGTTGGGCAGATTGTGGGGCAACCCTGAATAGTCCGGTCATCGGAATTATAAGCCACCTGGTGTTGAGGACCGGGAGCTTCGAGGGCGAAACCACCGACGGGCTTCTAACTGAGATTGGAGGCCAAGTTCGGGAGTTCACGAAGAGAGACTTCCAGGAAATTACATTCCTCAAAGTCGTCGATGACTACGAGGAATTCAAGTTCGAGTGGGTTGTTTCTGATGACAGCCTCTTCAAAAAATTCTTCCTGGGGAAGTATTTGATTCGTAACTTGGTCAACCAATTCTTGGAGCCGAGCATGGATTGGCCGACAGAAGTTCAGGTAAATTACCTAAAAATTTACTACGTCTTGAATGTCCTCATGGCGGACGACGCGAACAACAGGACACCGTGCTTAGAGCTCATTAAGGCGGTGGAGGACACAGAGACATTCGGTCGCCATCCATGGGGCAACGTGGTGTGGAACTACCTTCTCGGCGAAATCCGGAAGTTTGTGGAGAAGGGTGGCGAGCCATTAGAGCAAGGTAAAAAAAAAGGAAGCTCCATCTCCCCGGATTCGTCGAGCCGCTTCAGGTTTGGGCGTACGAGTGTCTTCTTTTCCTGACGAACATGGGGGTTTGTCAGAGAGTCTCCACCACAGCTCGGCCAATAATGCATCGATGGAAGTCTATCGGACTTGTTCAGGATGCCGCCATGAGAGGGATCAACTTCAATGAGGTAAGAAATTTGTAGGTTAATTCATAGTTAATATTGATCACACTCATTTGTTAACTTGTCCCACGTATAGGTTGAATTTCACAGATTCGGCGACACTTCTTCAAGCGTTGCCACCCTTTTTACGACGCTAGCGGTGGTGGACAAACGCCCGGAGAAGAAACCCAAAAAAGACGCCCCACAACCAGAAGCACCACCACAACAACCGCCACAACAACCACCACGACCACAAGCACGGACAGTTGAGGTAACACAATTTTGGGTTTCTATTTTAAGTTAAATAACCATTGTCCGTGACACATCTGTCACGGAGTGAATCACTCTGTGACAGATGTGTCACAAAGCAAGGATCGAAATACCGTTACCGTTACCATTCCGAGCTTTCGAATTTACTGGTAACCCCCGGTACCGTAAAGGAATACGGGGGAAAGCAGGAAAAAAAAGGAAACCGGTACCGTTGAACTTACCGTTACCGTAGAGGAATACCGTCAAATACCGTATTTACCGAGGGGAATTCAGAAAAGAAATATATAGAAAACATACAAAGTACGTAAGATAAAATTCATAAAATTAAAAATAGTGTAGAATGTTTCAACACAATAGAAGTAATATAAATGAGTACTCAATGTCGATAAGGTTTTAGAATATTTTCACGAATGTAAAAAAGATTGTGAAAGTGAAAATATATTTTAACGATCTAACTAATTTCAACGTGAAAGGAATCCGGAAGGAAGTTAGTGAAGTAAATTCCTCGTTATATTTTTCCATCTCTCGAGTGAATTATGATCCAATGAGTTTATCGAGTAATTTAAATATATTAAGGTAATGAGAAATCTCGGAAGGAGTGAAGGAATTATCGAGTTATCTCAATTAATAAATTATTTTCGAGGAAAAATTTTCGGGAGATAATTTAAGAAATAAATTCTCAAGAACGAGAATTATTTATGAGAAATATATTTGAATTAATCGAGAACGAATGAGAAAATTCTCGGTTCGAATCATATAATTATAATCCATTCGGTTATGGATTTAACTAAATAATTAGATGAAGATGACTTGGTTGTAATGAATTTTTCAGGATCCAATCGAAATAAAATTTGAGTTCGGGTCAGTTTGCTAGAGGTTGCATATAAGAAAGGATTAAGTGCAACATCAATAAAAAGAAAAGGATCTATTTGCAACTAATGAGGGACTTATTGGGAAATCTTGGATTCTCTTTAACCTTATCATTTCCTTATTGGACCACAACTTATCCCTCCTTCTCTCTTCACCGTGTAAAGTAAAACCCCTTTGGTCCTTTTTGTTTTCACCAAGTGTATAAGATGCCTTCGGGAAGTAAGGTACACAATAACCTTTATTATATGGGTAAAAAAACAAAGTCAAGCAAAGCATTAAAGACAACACATAGATTTTATTCGCCATTAATCAAATACAATAACAACAACAGTACAATACGAGAGAAAGAAATAAACGGAAAAGAAAAAAAAAGAAGAAAGAACGAGCGGAAGAAAGAAAGAGAAAGAAAGAGAAAAGAAGGAAGAAGAAGAGAATCGAGCAGAGAGAGAGAGAGAGAGAGAGAGAGAGAGAGAGAGAGAGAGAGAGAGAGAAGCCGAGAGAGCGAGCGACTGAGGGAGAGGGAGCTCGGCCGACAGCCACCGAGACCCGGAACCCACCTCGCGCGCGCATTCTAGCCGAGAAGACGAGGGCGCCGTGCGCCGCTGAGGATTCCGGACTGAGAGGAGACGCCGGGAAGCTAACCAAGAAAGCCGGGATCCGGCGGGATACGGGAAGAAATGACCGTCGTCGCGTCGGGAGGCTAGCGGGTTGGCGGGATCCGGGCGGGATCTAGGAAGAAAGGGCTTGGCTCGCGGTGGAAAATTTCTGATCCAAACCCGACGGGAATGACTTTTTTTTTAGGAACCAGGTATTTATTCCTTCCCGATTCCCGGTCCGATTCCCCCGGAATCACCGGAAACTTCCGGTTTTGGTGGTTCCGGTGCCGGGGAGTTCAAAAAAGGGGGATCCTGTCCGGTTCCCGGTTGGTTCCCCCGGGATTTCAATCCTTATCACGAAGTGATTCACTCCGTGACAGATGTGTCACAGAGTGATGTGTCACGGAGTGGATTCACTTCGTGACATATTTGTCACCGAGTGGATTCATTCGTCAACCAGCTTACTTTGTTATTTTGCTCATGGACAGTCCCGGCTCGACTCTCTCGAAAATTCAGTTGGAAATCTCCACGATCGTTTCCTCTATATGCAAGAGGACTACAGGAAGTTCAAAAAGGAGATTTTGGACGCGGTGAAGAGCTACAGAGTGGCTCTTGACGAACTAGATCAGTACTACGATTGGAGAAGAGTGTTGTAGTTTGAAAAGAAGCACCAAGAGAAACATGCCCGATTATCGGCCGAAGAGAAAGTCGCCAAAGTCAAGAATTTCAAAGAAGAAATGCCGAAGAAGAAAGCGGAAAAAGAAAAGAAAAAAAAAGAGGAACAAGAGATGGATGAGAAGCTGAAGAAACTGCATGAAGAAGAGAAGAAAATGAAGGAAGAAGAAGAAGAAGAAGAAGAAGAAGAAGAAGAAGAAGAAGAAGAAGAAAAAAGAAGAAGAAGAAGAAGAGAAGAAGAAGAGAGAAGAAGAAGAGGATAAGAAGAAAGAAGAAGAGGAAAAGAAGAAGAAAGAGGAAGAAGAGGAGAAGAAGAAGAAAGATGAAGAGGAGAAGAAGAAGAAAGAGGAAGAAGAGGAGAAGAAGATGAAAGACGAAGAATAGAAGAAGAAGAAGAAGAAAGATGACGAGGACAAGAAGAAAAAGGACGATGACGGCGACAAGAAAAATAAGCAGGACAAGGATGACAAGAAGAAGCAGGACGATGACGCCAAGAAGAGCAAGAAACCGGAGGAGAAGAAGAAGGATGTCGACCAAAAGAAGAAGAAAAACGAAGTCGAGAAAGGGAAAAAGAAGCAAACGAGTCAACAAGAGGTACGAGATATGCAGTCGGTATTATTTTGTTGTTTATAATTTTAAATGCGGAGATGAGTGGATTCACTTCGTGACAGATGTGTCACAAAGTGAATCCAGTCCGTGACACAGTGTCACGGAGTCACTGAATTTTGTTATTTTGATTACACTCATGTTCAACTAAATGATTTTGAATGGGCAGGAGGACGACACTGATGTGGAAAACACACAAGGTCATCAACCTTGGGGTGATGAAGATTCGCCTCTCAGTTTGGAAGTCCAAATGAATGCAGAGGCTATGGAAGAGTATGAGTTGTTAGGGACACATGGGGTTCAAGAGGTACCTCCATTAATTTGATGGTTGAACTCAATTCTTGACTTGTTTAGAAGCATGACTTCATAAGCATATGAATTGTTATCAAATATAATTTTATGGTTGAACTCAAATAAGCATATGAATTGTTATGAATTATTATTTTATGGTTGAACTCAACAAAAAACTTGAACTCTATTTTTTTTGTTGGATAGATATATGACTTGAACACACCGAATCCCCATATTCTGATTGAAGAATCACCTGTCAAGAAACAGTTGACCCGACAACGACGCAGCCCCGATAGGTTTACTCCTTCCAAAAAAGGCGTTGCCATTTCTGAGGTTCAAGAATGCTCCCGACGTGCTTCCTGATGATCTTCCGCTATCGGAGGTAACCAAACCACCAGACCAGGATGACGTTGACGTCATGAAGTTGTGGATCCAAGTCGGCTTGAAGAGGGGTCACAAGAACATATCTTAGGGCAAACCAAAATATAAGCCGGAGAAAGAAACCATAACGCCTTCAGTGGAACTTGGACATATGACTATCAACCAGAAGACCTTCTTCTACAGCATGTGGCACGAGGACGGTTGGTTGTCTGATCAGGTATTAATGTGTGTTAGTAATTTTTAAAATAAATCTTGTTTTGCAGCTCACTTCGTGACAGATGTGTCACAGAGTCCATTCACTTCGTGACAGATGTGTCACGGAGTCAATTCACTCTGTGACACATGTGTCACGAAGTCAATTCACTCCATGACACATGTGTCACGAAGTGTACTTAGTCCGTGACACATGTGTCACGGACTGAATTCACTCTGTGACACATTTGTCACGGACTAAATTCACTTCGTGACACATGTGTCACGGACTAAGGTTTTTAGTGCTTATGTTTATCTTTTGTCATGCAGCATGTGGATGTCACGATGTACTACCTCCGGAAGAAGAAAAAGGCGGGTTTGTTACGTCACTTCTTCACCATCATGTCCACAGTCTTCTTTAAGTATATCCGAGATACTTACACTCAGTTCAATGCTAGCCAAGATCCAGGTGTATTCTTAAAGAAGAAACTGAAAAAATGTGTCGTCGACCACATTACCGAGGAGTTTGGAGCGGAGCAACTGGTGGATCCATGGGACGGGGTCGATGATGTCTTCATCCCTGTCATAGATGGCGGGCACTGGTATCTTCTTGTTGTCAACGTGCGTTCAAGGTGTATAACGGTGTACGACTCCATGAGTTCCACCGGTGGACACCAAACGGTTGTGGACACGGAAGTCGAAAACTTGACCACCATTTTGCCATATGTTCTGCATGTCGCCGGCGTTCTACTCTCCAATGAAGAAATATTCAAGGTCGTCCTCTACGATCAAATGCCACAACAAGACAATGGGTAAATATTTTAATTCTTAATTTTACATTCTTAATGACACATTTTAATTAAAGCATGCGTTTTTTGTTCCTTCAGAAATGATTGAGGCATGTTTATGATCATGACTACCGAGTTTTTGGCGCACGACCTTCCATTGTCTGATTTGAAACAGGAGGACATGTTCATGTATCGACAGAAGATGACCACCAAATTATACCGACACGGAGCGCTAAAACTACACACGCGTGGAAATGTCAATGTTGAGGCTACTTAAAATTATGTGTTTATGATTGTACGTATGTGTTTATAATTGTATATATGTTTGTTTAAAACTTTATGTATTATCTTGACATCAATTTTTTAGTTTAGAATTTTATGTATTGTTTCGAAATTAATTTATGTGTCACAAAGTGACCTCATTATGTGACAGTTGTGTTTTATAAACTATTCTTAACAATAAACTCAATATCACGGACTGAGATCAGTTCGTGACACATGAGGTGAAATATCCCAATTCCAATATCACATTACACAGGCGAGTCCAACAAAAGTCAAACCAACTCAAATGTAATTTCATTTTTTAAACCATTCAATACATCTTCGACTCATTTGAACAATAACAAAATACCTATGAATAAAACAACAACAACCAGCATTTTAATCTTCAATATTTCCTGAAACGCGCGGCTTCCGACGTGTTGACGAACTGGAATCACTCGCCTCCATCGTGATTGTATCAACATTAACTGTTATTTAATTCTGAAAGAATAGAATAAAAAACATCAACAACATGGTAAAATTGTTATTTTCAGTTCGTGACACTAGTGTCACGAACTGGATTCACTTCGTCACACCCTGGAAAAATCGAGAAGTGTCACGAACTGGATTCACTTCTGGAAAAATCGGGAAGTGTCACGAACTGGATCCACTCCGTGACACTAGTGTCACGAACTGATTCACTTCGTGACACCCTGGAAAAATCGGGAATTCAACAAAACACACCATTTTGACAAACAAATCACACTCAAACACAATGGAACCTATTTCAACATGAATCAAAACAATTAAACATGTTCTTGTATGTTAAAGATAGGAAGAACTTACCAAAATTTGTTTGAAGAATTTTGGATCTTTGATTTGAACGAAGATGAGCGTGGATCTTTAATATTGAACAACCACTTTTGATTTTCAGAAAACAAACTTCAAGCTTGGGTTTTAGATAAGTTTATCATTATTACATTGAGAGTTGGGTTTCAAATGGGTTTCAGAGGAAGAAGAAGAGATTCCGGCGACAACGTGTGCAGAATCCGGCGAGGAAGAAGAAAAAAAAACGTTGGGTTTCAAATGGGTTTCAGAGGAAGAAGAAGAAAAACGTTGGATTTCAAATGAGTTTCAAATTTTAGCGTGAGAAGTTCGTGAATAGGGTTGAGTGTGTATTGAATAGGGTTGGGGGTAGTTGGGTCAACATTTATTTCTCTCACCAAACTTTTTAGTATTAGTTTTGTCAATTTTTTGGTTTTGGGCTAAATATGGTAAGTGACATGGAGATAGTATTATTTTTGTTAATTCCCCTTTTTATAAGTACCGCTCGGTGGCATGATATTATAAAAATATTTTCACATTGCTAATAAATTTTAAGCTGTTTTTTACTTCTTTTTTTTTTTGTAAAACGGCATCTAATCACTACTACAAAAACAGTTTTTCGGTGCGGATGACTTTTGGGTGCGACTATTCGCACCTAAAAGTCGCACCAATAAGACTTTCAGGTGCGAATAGTCGGACCTAAAAATCAATTAAGCGCTGGAAAATTTTCGCGAAATTTTTTGACTTTGGGTGCGACTAGTCGCACCCAAAAGTGTGGTACCACTAGTGGGTGCGACTTAGTCGCACCCAATACTTTCTCTAAAGTTATAGGTGCGACTAAGTCGCACCTAAATGATCTAAAATTTTCGGCGGCCAAAACTTCCCCCTTTTTTTAGAAAATGTCATTGGGTGCGACTATGTCGCACCCAAAGGTGTCATTGGGTGCGACAAAGTCGCACCCAAATTCAAAAGTCTGTATAAATTATACAGCCGCTCGGGTTTTCATTTTATCCGAGCCAAACATTTTTAGGGTTAAAAAAAAACTCTCTCTCCGATTTCTCTTCTCTCCCACCCCTGTCGCCGCCACCACTCCGACCGCCACCACTACCACTCTTCCCAGCCTCCGACCGCCACCGCTCTCTCTCTCAGCCTCCGACCGCCACCACTTCTCAGCCTCGGACCGCTCCTTCCTCGCGCCAGACTCGATCTGAACCGGCCGGCCTCGCTCTTCGCGCGACCCGTCGAAGCCTCAGCCAAGAAGTCCGGTCGTGAGTCTCTCAGGTATGTGTGTGTGTGTGTTCGTTTATATGTGTTCCCGTGTGGTGTGTGTTTATGTGTGTGGTGTGTGTTCCCGTGTGCTCTATTGCAGAACAAAACCATCGGCCCGGCCACGTCCAGGTTGAAGCCTCGCTCTTCCTCGCGCGACCCGTCAAAGCCTCTGCACCAGGAAGTCCGGCCGTGAGTCTCTCAGCCAAGAAGTCTCAGTGTTTAGGTATGTGTGTGTGTGTGTGTGTTTATGTGTGTGGTGTGTGTTTATGTATGTTCCCGTGTATGTGTGTGGTGTGTGTTTATGTGTGTGGTGTGTTTATGTGTGTCCGGCCGTGAGTCTCTCAGCGAAGAAGTCTCAGTCCGGCCGTGAGTCTCTCAGCCAAGAAGTCGCAGCACCGCCGCTGTCCCGCCAAGCTGCTCGAGACCCGCGCGCTTCAACTCCCCGTCGCAGCACCGTCGTGCATCTCGCAGCCTCGCCGTGCTCTACAGATTAGCCTCTCGTAGTCCTTTTAATTGTGTTTTTAATTACTTTAGATTAATTGTAATTAGTATAATTAGTCTAATTGTTAATTAATTAGGTAATTAAATAGTTTTTTTATATGTATATATGTATTAATAATGTAGTTAGTATGATAAAATTGTTAATTATGAAATCGAAATTAATTTGATATAATTATAAAAATTGTTAATTATGTAATTGAAATTAATTTGATATAATTGGTAAAATTGTTAATTATGTAATTGAAATTAATTTGATACAATTATAAAAATTGTTAATTATGTAATTGAAATTAATTATTTGATATAATTAGTAAAATTGGTAAAATGTTTTATGTAATTGAAATTAATTTAGTTAGTAATTTTTTAAGTTAATATCATATAATTTAAGTTATTTGTTCAATTGTTAATCATGAAATTGAATTTAGTTGAGTTATTGTATAATTTAGTTTTAGTTTACATATTTTTTATAGATGAGTTGATATTGTTGAATTTTTGTTGTAATCGAGCCACGGAGGTTCGATTTAGGGTTTCGTTGATTATTAAGATAGTTTTGGATGATTTATATATGATTTTTAAATGAGTTTGCAGGTTTTTGGTTTGTTAGAATTATAGGGTATAGTTTCCAATCAATTATTCTCAAAACCCTAATTTTATCAATTCGACTTCAAATAACATAAAATTCATAATTTCACCTTTATAGTTCTTCGTCCCTTAATTAGTAATAACCCTTAAGCCGCACTATTCGGCATCAGCGCCAACATAAGTAATCGATTTTAGTCGTCTTCGTCCCTTAGCAACAACTATTAATAATTGTTAATTTTCTCTTTCGTTTAGCGAAATCAATGTCCAATCCAAGTAGAGATTGGATCACCGAGAACAATCGGTTGTCCTTGCAGTATAAACTCGGAGTTAATGAATTTATCCGCGCTGCAAGAAGATTTCCGAACGATAATTACGAATATCGATGTCCATGCAAGCCTTGCAACAACGTGAGATGGCACGACATTGGGGTTGTAAGGCATCATCTGCTAAACAAAGGGTTTACCCGGGGCTACACAGAATGGTATCATCATGGCGAGGTCGTGCGTTCCGTCGGTCATCTTGAAGAAGTCCCCATCGGAGAAACAGCCCAGAGAGGAGTAGGAGGAATACATGCTGCTGTGGAGGATATAAGAGATCACGAGGATTTCGATGGTGTTACGGAGCCGGCTCCGAGCGATGTGCGTGCGGAGGAGCAAGTGGAAGACTTGTTCGCTGAGTTGGAAGCGGAATTGTACCCTGGATGCAAGGAGTTTTCGTCGTTGTCATTCTTGGTTCAGTTGATGCACCTTAAAGTCACGAACCATTGGACGAACAAGTCGTTCACAGAACTGCTGCAGCTTTTGAGGAAGTCTCATTCAGCCGGTAATCGAATACCGGAGAAGCACTACGAGGCAAAAGCAAAGCTGAAGCGTTTTGGCATGGGATACGAGATGATCGACGCGTGCATTAATGACTGTGTCCTATTCCGAAAACATCTCGCGAACGTCGACGTGTGTTCGATATGTAACGAGAGTAGATGGAAGCCAACTGGTAAGAAGATACCGCAGAAGATATTGCGATATTTTCCCTTGAAAGATCGATTGAAGCGACTGTACGCATCTCGACACACGGCGCTTCATATGGAGTGGCACGAAAGAGATCGCGTCAGGGAAGCTGGCGTTCTACGACATCCTGCTGATGGTACAGCGTGGAAGAATTTGGACGAGAGATACCCAGGTTTTGCTGCAGAGCCTCGGAACGTGCGGCTTGGGCTAGCTGCGGATGGATTCAACCCGTTTGGGGATATGAGCCTATCATACAGCATGTGGCCTGTAGTATTTACGGCGTACAACTTGCCGCCTTGGTTGTGCATGAAGAAAGAGTACCAGATGTTGGCTGCTATGTGCCTTCAAGCCAGAATGCAGTTGTCCTTGCAATTGTGGAGGAAAGGCCAAGATGATCGAGTTTTCTCAATCCGAATACGTGATGCAATTTCTCATGGGCTTGAACAAGACCTACACTCACGCTAGGGTCAGATTTTTCCGAAGGAACCTATTCCTCCAATCATTAAAGCATACACTATGGTGAGCCAAGAAGAGACTCAAAGGTCCATTAAATTTTATTCAATTCCTTCCAACGATCAATCCAACTCACTGGCAATAGAGGTTCGTGAAGAGCAGAAGAAGTTGAAGGGAAAAGAACGTCCTCTTTGTACTCATTGCAAGATGCTAGGTCACAGGTGGACAAATGTTACGAAATCCATGGCTATCCCCTGGGCCATACGCTCAATAACAAGATGCAAGCCAACAGAGTTGAAGGTTCAAGCCATGGAGGAGCAATTGAGAATTCTGCATCGAGTGCTTCATCAACTCTCTCTGCCGATCAGATTCATCAATTGATCAGCCATCTATCAAACCAGCTCCTAACCTCATCCCAAACTAAACCTGGTATATTTGTGACGTCAACATGACTTCATTCCAAATAGGTTTATACGGTTTGGTCAATTCTACTCAAACGT
The DNA here is from genome assembly GCF_054948205.1 of Urtica dioica subsp. dioica. Lineage (NCBI taxonomy): Eukaryota > Viridiplantae > Streptophyta > Magnoliopsida > Rosales > Urticaceae > Urtica > Urtica dioica. Next base: position 36,352,090 of record NC_142758.1, read on the forward strand.
TGAATTTTATATCTAATTCTTGGATAATGGGTTCTGGCACCACTAGATATATATGTGTTGATGGATATTTTTTCTTCAGATTTTAGGACTTTGCATAATTGAATGTTATTCTCCCTACTCGCACAGTTATATCTGTCAATTTCATAAGCGATATTAAATTGAATGATGACCTTATTATGTACAATATGTTATATGTACCTATTTCAAGTTCAATCTTATTTCAGTCAAAGCATTAACTAAAGAATCAAAAGTAATAGTTACCTTTGATGATGACTCCTTTATGATCCAGGTTTCCAATCATTTGAAGATGAATAGTAAAGGTATATGCTTCAACGATCTTTACAGCCTGACCAAGAACAACCTCATTAATTCAGTAAGACATACAAATAAAGTTTCAGCAGAAATATGGCATCAACGACTCTGCCACTTATCCTTTAGGAGACTAGATTCTCTTAAAAATCGGTTAGATATTCATTGTTTGCCTTTTATTTCTGCGACATTGTTTGCCTTTTATTTCTGTGACATTGTGTTTGTCCTCTTGCCAAGAAACATTGTTTGCCTTTTATTTCTGCGAATAATCTTTCACATGCTTGTTTTGATCTTATACATTGCGATTAGTGGCGGCTATATAAAGTCCCTTCTCGTGTTGGTCATCGTCTTTTTCTTAACCCTAGATGATGATTATTATCGGTTTTGTTGGATTTTTCTTATACAATACAAGTTTGAAGTGCATGCTATTATCCCTCGATTTTGTGCCTATATTTCTAACCATTTTTCTACTAACATCAAAATGTTTCTCTAAACAGGGTTATTATACACCAATTCTCTTGTGCTGAAACTCCACAACATAATTTTATAGTGGAAAGAAAGCACCAGCATCTCTTGAATGTGGCCAGAGCTCTTATGTTTCAATCTAACATCCCTATCCAATTTTGGACAGATTGTTTACTTACTGACACATATTTTATAAATAGGACTCTTGCTCCTATTTTGTCACATAAGAGCCCTAATGAGATTTTATATCAAAAACAAGTTGATTACTCTATTCTAAGAGTTTTTGCTTGTTTATGTTTTGCCACCACCATTAAGGCAAACATAACAAAGTTTGATCCACCTGCTCGCAAGTGTTTCTAAATAGGATACCCTCAAAGTGTTAAAGGCTAAAAGCTCTAGGATCTAAATTCAAGAGAGATCTTTCTATCCAGGCATGTAGTGTTTCATGAAAAAAATTCCTTTTCATGACACTACTCTCAAAGACATAAAGATTGATCCTTTTGAATCTATACATGTTCCTATTGTGACGACCCGACTTTTCGGACCGTCTTACTTTACTTACTCCTTTTACTTATCAAAATTATGTATAAAAGAAATATGAGGATTTTTATTTATATCATATAATACCCTTACAAAACCGTAATCTGGAAATTCTCGGATTATGACATTTACTTGAAAAATGGTGTTTTAATGCCAACTTAAAAGAAAATAAATTACAATAAATTTGTTAATCAAGCTAAGGATAAAATGATACAATACTTTAACATACTACTTAATCTATATTAAAACTTTATTTTAGAAATTATATTAAATCTTTAAATCTAATTTATCTTATGATTAGCGGAAGTCTTTCTTACATAGTTGCAACCATAACCCAACCCTCTTGCTATCGATGCCGATGGTCCATACTCATCACTTAGCAGTAAGTTGTTTACCTACAGTACATACGTAAAATTTTCGTGGAAATGAGCTATCGCTCAGCGAGAACAATATAAAACTCACAAAACAAGATGAGTGATGCAATGCATGAACCGGTTATTAGTATTTTCATTCTAAAGGTGAAATGGCCTTTCTTAACATAAATCTTATCATTTTTTATTCGGGGCTCCCCTAGAGTAGTCGTACCAATTTCAGTGTACACTTTGGAAACAAAGATATGGGGTTGCAAGGTCCCATACTTTGCTCCATCTGATAAACTTATAACATATGAGAAATTTCCACATTTGGGTCCGTAAGTCGGCTCGGGAAATTCTCCTTGCAGACCTTCGTAACTCGAGGCGGTACGACCCTCTTACTTATCTTTTCACTTTATTATTTAGGTGACATGCAAATATGACATGTAATATAGATAACCATCATACATAACATCAGACGTGACATGATTATAACTTAAAAAAATAACATGACGTAGCTTACCAATGCATATGAAACATAACATAGCTCAACATAAAACGTTAACTAGCATCCCATACATCGTACATAAATTTACTTAGCATAAAGACATGCGCAAACATCACATACATAATGTCATATAAATTTAAAAACATGTCATTAATACTCCATCATCATCATTTATCATATCACATATCATAAGCTAAAATTCATAGACGTAGACATGTAATCATCGCATAATATATAACAAGTCATAAATCATATCATCGTACTTAAGCATATCATATCATGTATCACGTGGCGTATAACTATAAACAAAACCACATAATACTATCAAATATACCACTTCATGAATCACAAAACTCATCATAATTTTATTTAAAACTAATATGTGTTGTAGTGAGATTGTTCTCACATGGAGTAGAAATTACAATCTATGATTGCGAACGATTCAAACACTCGAGATGGTTCGAAACCTAATCGGAAGAATTAATAATTGAGGTATTAGTTCATAGCTAAAAAAATTTCTATTCTGGACAATACTAGGCTACTGGAAAACAAAATTAGAATCCAGAGCTCTAAGTGAAAATTACTAAAATACCCTTATTAGTAATGCAAATCTCGAGAAAATAAAACTGCTGAGATAAATTCTGAGAAAATTCAAAAAAATATAAAATAATAATTTGAACGTTTTCTTCTGAATTGGAAAAAACCAAACTCAGTTTTGAAATATGGAAAAATGGTTTAAAAGGCATGATGAGCAAAAGACTAGTTTTATAGAAACTGGACAGATCTGCACATGTGTTGGAAAAACACTCAAACACATAATTTATTTCATCTATAAGTCACCAAAATTTTATCATATAACAATAACAGATGAAGTAATAGTGTATAAAATATTCAGTCGAAAATACGTTGTTTAGCTATTTTTAAAAAATCAATTACTAGGCTGTTTCAAAAGAAGAAACTATGTTTGCGCACTGATCGTAAAATATTTTTAAAATAAATATCGTTCATCTAAAAATCATGAAATTTTAAACACGTACCAAAAACATCTTATATATTCGTGTATAAAAATATGAGATCGAAATAATTTCGGTAGCTCTATAAAATAAGACGCTTCTTATAACATATGAAACTCTTTCAAATCGGAAAATATTTTTATCAATACTACTCATAAGAAAATAAATACATATTAAAAATATAATTCCGAGAGAATAAAAACAATGAGTTTCGAAATAAAAATACCTCTTATTTAATCGTAGAAGAACCTCCATAAACTTTGCTAGAACACCAAAATGAGAAAATCACACTTGATAATTAGGATTTTCGTTCTCTTTCTTTTCTTTATTTTTTTTTTAGGGATAGAGTGGAATTGATAGTGTTTGGAAAGAAGAAAGAATGTTTTCATCGTAAGGGTGAAGGAGAAGGAAAAGAAATTTGAAGGTCAAAAGAAAAGGTAACGACTAAAGAATTGAATATCATAAAAAAGTGCATAAAGTCTAAGTTAATGCAATAAGATTCTCCCTCTTAATTTTCATTTACGGTGAGTAACCAAACAAAAGTCCACTTAAAAAAAAAGGCAAGTACTCTATACTAACCTTTAGAGCATTAATTCTAATTGTCCATTATACATATATATATACATATATATATATATATACATATAAATTAGTGTACATCAGCGTACAGCAAGACCAAAGCAATATTGACATTTATTTATTTGTTTCATACTATATATATATATATATATATATATATATATATATATATATATATATATATTGCACTTTAATTGTCTTTAACATATTAACGCTATACAAATAGGTTAATACGAAAGTAGTTTTATTTTATTTTAGTTTTATGTGGGTATGTATAGGGATGGCAATTTGACCCGTTACCCGCGTTCCGGACCGTTACCCGAGTTATTCGGGTCGGGTAATACCCGTTCTTTTTGGGTAAACGGGTAATACCCGTTACGGTTTTTAACGGGTCCGGGTACGGGTAACGGAATAGTCATCTCGTACCCGGTTACCCGGGACCCGACCCGTTAACTTTTAAATATTTAAAAAGATAATAAATTTTTATATGTTACAATGAAGATGACCAAATTACAATGAAGATGATCAATTTGTAGTAGCACTTAAATATTTTTCACCTAAATTTTATTATTTTTCAACTTTATATTGTTGATGGATTTTTATTTTATAAACGGGTAAACGGGTAAGTGGGTCTACCCGACCCGCTACCCTTTTTTTAACCGGGTAAACGGGTAACGGGTCTAATATTTTTAACCCGCTTACCCGGCGGATATCCCCGTTACCCGGCCCGTCTTAAAATCCGGGTAAATGGGTCCGGGTAACGGGTAAAAAATTATAGCGGGTACGGGTAACGGAATAGGTGTACCCGGCTTTACCCGTACCCGTTGCCATCCCTAGGTATGTATAATCTATATGTGTATATGTTTGGCTCACCAAACACAGTTTACAAAATACACAGAGATATAAGAAAAAGGCTAATCAAAGTCATTACGCAATTAATATATATATATATATATATATATATATATATATATATATATAAATATATACACATACACACATAACACTTCCATATTCAAATTTTTATATTTTGTACATTCATCTTTAAGAAATGAATTTGGATTCCCAAGTATTTATCTATATAAAAAGAACTAATAACATATATATAATATAATATATATATATATATATATTAAATCTGATATTTAACATCACAAAATTTTAAATTTTCATATGACTAAGTTTCGGGGTTCTACACCTATTATGTCTACTGATGATATACCAAACTCAAGATTAGATTCTCATATCTTTTTTCACTCCCAAAGAATCTGATGTTGGTGATGTTAGACCTAACACTGAGGACATACAAGATCACACTACTCATGTCATTCCTGATGAACCATTAGTTACACTTCAGTTCAATCCTAGTTCAACAAGAGCTCGTTGTCAGAAAATCTAACAAACAACATGTTCCACCGGCATATCTCCGAGAGTATCATTGCAATCTCATTAAATAAGGTGAAAGTTGTTGTACTTCTAAACACACTCTTGATACAGTTATTTTTTATGAGAATTTGTCACTGCCATTTAGAGAATTCGTTTTTATCTATTTCAGCTCATTCTTAACCATAGTTCTATCATATAGCTCTTATAAACCAAGAATGGAGGGATGTAATGACTGAAGAAATTAATGCCATGCATACTAATAAGACTTGGTTAGTTGTTCCTCAATCTGCTGGAAAAACATATGTTGGTTGTCGCTGGATCTACACCAATAAATTAAATTCGGATGGGACATTAGCCAGGAGAATAGCTCGGCTAGTTGCAAAGGGTTTTAAACAAAAAGGATGGAGTTGATTTTCTTCACACTTTTTCTCCTGTTGCTAAATTAGTTAATTTTAAATTTCTATTTAGTCTTGCTGCTGCTTAGAAGCGGTTCTTAGCTTAGTTAGATATCAATAACGTTTTTTTCTTAATGGTGGTGTTTTTGAAGAAGTCTTCATGGATTTGCCTATGGGATATACACCACAAGGGGTGAAATTGGATTGCAATGATAAGTTGGTTTGCAAGTTGCAGAAGTCCATTTATTTACTTATGCAAGCCTCTAGACAATGGAATCTCATGTTCACTAAATTTGTCACAAAATCAGGTTCCACTCAATGCAAGTGTGACTATTCTATGTACACAATCAGGTTTAATTTTGTTCTTATTTTACTATATGTTGATGATATTATTTTTTCCGGTCCAAATTAGCAAATTATTGATTTGAAAATGTTTTTGAGTGCTGCTTTCAAGTTGAAGGATTTAGGATACTTAAAGTATTTTATGGATTAGAAATTGCTAAGGTCAAAAACTGGTATTGTCTTGACTCAGAGACAATATGTCTTGCAGATTCTAGAAGATGCTGGCTTCCTGGATTCCAAAATTGTTCGTATACCTATGAATTCAAAAATAAGTTTGACTGTGTCGAGTGGGACTTTATTGGACGACTCTACTCAATATAGTATATTGATTGGCCGTTTGTTATATCTTACGATAACTATACCATATATCACCTTTGATGTTAACTCTTGAAGTTAGTTTGTGCAAGAACCTGAGACAAAGAATTTACAAGTTGTTCATCACCTTCTTCGATACATCAAATCTAATCCAGGATCTGGTCTTTTCTATCAATCTGATTCTTTTGCACAACTTAGAGGATTTTCTTATGCTGATTGGGCTATGTGCTCTGATACTAGACGATCAGTGACTGGGTATTGTGTATTTGTAGGTGAGGCTCTAGTCGCTTGAAGTTTAAGAAACAAAGCATAGTCTCTAGAAGTTCTACATAAGCTGAATACAGGTCACTCGCAGCTGCAGTGAGCGAGGTCAATTGGAAGCAGCTGATTATAGAGTCTCAAGTGCAATCTCGCTTCGATACCTCTCGACAAAAACCATGAACTTCATCTGACATCAAGTACTCGGGTCCTTCAAGTGTTATTTCCAGTGATTTATTGTGACAATCAGGTTGCGATTCATATAGTCTCGAATCCAATCTATTACGAACGGGCAAACCATATTGAAATTGATCTTCACTTTGTCTGGGATCACTAGCAACAGGGCTTCATTAAGTTGTTGCCCATTCGGACTCCTCACCAAATTGCTGGTATTTTCACAAAGTCGCTAACTTCACCGGCATTGTCAAGTCTCAAGACCAAGATGAACTTGTTGAACATGTATAGTCCATCTTGAGGGAGAGTTGCTTAGTGATCAAGCATGTTTAAGCTTTTCCGGCTTTTTCTTCTTTTATGTCGTTTTGTTTATTTTATGTATATTGGAGTCATAGGATGAGTGTAAGAAAAATATGTAGTTTCTAAACTCATGCTGGTTTGACTTTATTCGGTTGTATTATAATACGTTTCTCATATGTTAGTTAAACAATCAAATCAATAGAAAGATTTCTTCTCTCTCGTGTTTTCTGAGATCGAGAACTTTTCTCTTTTCTTTGGTCATCTTCATCATCTTTGGATTCTCAGATTCAATAAGGGTGGAAGTGGATTACCAACATGAAGAATATGTGAAATCGAAAGGCTACAATCCTTATCATTATGTTAACCACATTTATTGATATTATTTATTTGCTGGTTATTGATAATTTGCTTCATTTCATTGTTGTTTTCAAATGGTTTGAACAATAGAGTAGTTTACTGTAGAGGAAATTCAAAAAATTATGGTCCATAGATAATAATCTCTATATAGTTAAAAAAAAATAATTAAACATAGCCATAAATATTTGTGAATATAATATTATGATAATTTTGTCAGTATTTAAAATGAAATTGTATATAATAAGAAACAAATAAATATAACTACAAAAAAAATAATAATAAACAAATAACTAACGAGTTAAAAAAAAATGTGAAAATGAGGAACACTAGTAATAAGGAAAAGTCTTCTCGGAAAAAGTTTTTAACCTGAGATGTCCCAGGTCATTTCGACTAAACTTTAAAGGTATAATTTTTTTTTTAGTAAACTTGTAAGGTTTCATTGTGCATTTTTAGTTTTTCATATGAAATTTTAGTTCTCGTTGTAAGGTATAATTTTTTTTTTAGTAAACTTGTAAGGTTTCCGTTGCCCTACATCAGAATGTTTGTGTCAAAAAATCATATGGGGTTTTCCTTAACAACGGCTCATAATTTGCTTGACTGGACCCTTAAACCCCTCTTTGGTTAAATTTGGTTGGATCTCGGGCCCAAATTAAATTTAAGAGAATTTCTTTAAAAATCAGTAAATAAATAAACTTCTACATTTATGATGACTTTTTTTTTTATAAAACGTGGCCGGCACCATGAACGACATTTCATTAAAAAGCCTCACTTATGGCGGACGAATTCCGAGGTTACAACGGGTCATATCTTTAATAACATCACTCATCGCGCATGGTAGGACAAGCCCCAACCATCGCGACGCCGATGAGAACTTAAGCGTAAAACGAGCCAAATTATGGGCTGCAACGTTACAAGAATGGGGAAGAAAGGAGAACTCTAAATGAGAAAAAAGGGACCTACTAACCTTAATATCCTCAAGGAGAGTGCCGAGTTCCGTAGCGGGTATAGACTCCCTCTTCACGGCTTGGAAAACTTCAAGACAATCCGAAAGAACCATAACTCGGCTACACCCGAGCTCCGCCGCCAACCGTAGACCCCCAAGAATGGCAAAAGCTTCCGCAAGGACCGGCGAGAATCCAACGTTCTTCACCAAGATTCCGAAGCAATAACCCACCCCCGATTGTCCCGAAGCACGCTCCCGGTTCCAAGCTTCCCTTCACAACTATTGAGAGCCGCGTCCACGCACACACTCACCACCCCGGGCGGCGGGGGCTGCCAAACCGAGACCGGCGGCGAGAGGGGCGCGGAGGGCTGCGGTCTAGAAGGGTTGGCTCTCCGATACGATTTGAGGAAGCCCCCGATCCACTCCACGAGATCCTCCGGGGCCCACTTGTCCTTTCCCATCGAGCCATTGTTCTTATGATTCCAAATCTCCCACACCAAGACAAAAAATAATTCCAAATTACTAATCTCAACAGCTTCCATGACGGTGATGAAGAAGGAAGTGACATCGTCTCCCCGGAAGCACCTAACCAAGTCCCCAAAATTTGTGAGCTCCCAAACTTTCCAAGGCCCCCGGCAACCCCAAATGGCATGGGCATTCGTCTCCGGGCCTCCGAAGCACACCGGGCACTTGGCATCGTGGCTAACTTTCCGTCGTACAAGGGTTGAATTCACCGGAATCCAGCCCTTGCAAACTCTCCAAGTGAAGAGCTTGACTTTAGGCGGGATTGAGAGCTTCCAAAGAGTCTTCCACCAAGTCTCGGTAATCCCCGGATCGGAGGTGGAGGCGAAGGCACACCCCGTCGGAGTCGTGGCCATCCGGTAGCCACTCTTAACCGAGTACTCGCCGTCCTTAGAGAAGTGCCACCAAAGCGTGTAGGGCAGCCCTTCTACGGACGTCGGAATGGCAAGGATGGCTTCCGCGTCATCTCTATCAAGCATCGCTCGGACCAATGCTTCATTCCACTCTCCGTTGTGGTGTTTGAGTTCCGCCACGCGCATATTCTTGGGAATAGGAGGAGGGTCGGAAAGAGTGAAGCGCGGAGGGTGGGGAACCCACCGATCGCCAACGACGTGGATGCTCTCACCATCCCCAACCTTCCACCTTGAGCCCTTCACGATAATCTCCTTCCCCCATAACAAACTACGCCACATCGAGGAACCTCCGGATTTACCCTTAGCCTCCAAAAGGGTTCCATTGGGGTAATAACTAGCTTTGAAGACTCTCTCCACAAGGCTTCTCAGGATCCGTAGGAGTCTCCATACGTTCTTGGCCACGAGAGATTTATTAAAGCGCTCCAAATCCCGAAATCCCAACCCACCTTCCGACTTGTGCACCATTAACTCAGACCACTTGCACCAATGAATTTTCTTCTCGTCTGCACACCTACCCCACCAAAACTTGGCGATGGCCTTATGAATGATGTCCATAAGACTCTTCAGGAGGCGAAAGCATCTAGCCACATATCCGGGGCTGGCTTGGAGAACCGCTTTGATGAGCACTTTGCACCCGAATTGAGAGAACCAAATCCCCCTCCAAGACTTGATTTTCTCCCAAATCCGATCACGAATGAAGGCAAACAACTCACAAGTTCTTAGGCCGGTGAAGGTGGGCAGCCGTAAGTAGCACTTGTGGCACGGGGTAATCAAGACTCCGAGGCAAGACGCAACCGCGACTTTAGTTTCCTTCGAGACCGATCGACCAAAGCACACATTGGACTTAGCAAAATTGACAACTTGCCCCGAAACCGTAGAATAGGTGGAGAGGCATCGCGCCACTTCCTCACTCTCTTCCACACAAGCCCGGAAGAAGATGAGACTATCATCGGCAAAGAGTAAGTGCGAGACCCGGAGCTTTCCTCGACCGAACTTGACCCCTTTGATGAGGCATCTCCTCTCCTTGTCCAAAAGAAGCCACGAAAGGCCCTCCGAACAAAAGAGAAAGAGGAATGGAGAGAGAGAGGGTCCCCTTGACGGAGGCCCCTCTCCGGCTTGAGATGCCCCCGGGTCGCTCCGTTGATGTTGAAGGCGAAACGCACCGAAGTCACACACCTCATGACTTTCTCCACCAACACGCGGTCAAATCCCAACTTCAAAATCACCGCTTCTAAGAATGCTCGCTCTACTCGGTCATAGGCTTTGGCTATATCAATTTTCAAGGCGGCGTAGTTTCCATTGCCGAATCGACCCCTGTTCATGGTGTGGATCCCCTTGAAGAACACCATCACATTATCAAAGATTTAGCACCCACTCACGAACGCCCTTTGATTCTTCGATATCACCTTATCCATGTGACCTTTCAAACGGGAAACGAGACACTTAAATATAACTTTATAAGCAACGTTACAAAGGCTAATGGGATGAAAATCATTCACCTTTGTAGGGTTGCTGACTTTGGGGATCAAGGTGATGAGAGTATCGTTTAGCTCATAGACCGGGAGCCCGTCGTTAAGGACGCCGAAACACATCGTCGTCAATTGGTCTCCTACCACCTCCCAATTCTTTTGGAAGAAAAGGGCCAGAAAATAGTCCAACCCCGGGGCCTTGATATGGTCCATCGAGAAGAGAGCCGCCTTCACATCGCTTTCAACAAAGGACTAAGGAGGTGGCTATTCATAGTCGGGGTAACCTTCTCCTCCAACCCCTAGAGGACCTCGGAGATACTCGCCGGATCGGGCTTCGAGGAGTGGAAGATGTCCTCAAAATAGGTGGAGATAACCTCTTTGATCCCCTTGTCATCGCCTCTCCAAGTCCCGACCTCGCCATAGAGACCCCGGATCTCATTCCTCCGCTGCCTCGTAGTGGCCTTGCGGTGGAAAAGCTTCGAGTTCTTGTCTCCCCCTTTCATCCACGCCATTCAACTCTGTTGCCGCCAATACAACTCGTCTTTTTCAAAAAAGGCATTGAGTTGTCTTTGCTCCCGACCCAAATCTCCTCGGTTACCTCCAAATGACGGTCTCCGGCCAGTTCAACCACCAACTTTTGCCTCTCAATCTTGTTCTTGAGCTCGGACAACTTCCCCTTATTCCACCGCGCGAGACTCTTGTTACAACGTCGGAGGGAGTCAAGGAAGCCACGAATCTCCCCATCTTCCCTGAAATCTGACCACTCTCTCTGGACGATTGGCCCCACACTCTTCCTCGTCACACCACGCCTCCTCAAAAAAGAACCGCCGAGGCTTCTTCGATTTGGCCCCCCTTCTTAACCCCGAAGGACGTGAGAAGAAGAGGCCTATGATCCGAACTCCAATACTTGAGGTGGAAGACTTTCGCCAACGGGACTAGAGTCTTCCATTCCGAGTTAGCAAGGCACTGGTCGAGTCTCTCCTCGATGTTATCCGGAGATGAACTACGCCGCCAAGTAAAATCAGCCCCCTCGTAGCCCAAGTCCTCAAGCTCGCAATCTTCAAGCATGTGCCGAAAAGAATCAAGAAGGTGCGAGTCACGGATTCTACCGTCGCTAAGCTCTCGGTTCTCCAACACCTCGTTAAGATCTCCTCCGACAAGCCACGGCCCGTTATGAGAGGCCATGACTCGCCGGATAAGATCCCATGAATACTTCCGGTTAGCGGCCATCGGGTCCCCATAAAGACCCATAACTCTCCACACTCTTCCCTCCTCGTCCTCCACGGCGCCTTCGATGTGAAAGCGGGAATATTTATGATGACTTAATGACACTTTTTGTCCCAAAATAATTAATTTTTGTGACGACATTATCACAATATACTCGTAAAATTGGAAGATCTTTTCTCATAAAGGATGTTGATTTGTTCATTTTCGCATAATTATCTTTTAAGGTTAAAAAAAAATATTTGTTATTCAACGTTATTCTTAAGCCATTTATTAAAACGACAATTGTGCCCGTAACCCAATAGCTCATCATTCTATTAAAAAATAGCAAAAATTTCATTTTATTAAAAAAAAAAGTCCATCGGGCTGAAGTAAATTAAATTAACTGTTTTAGTTAATTTAATTTACTTTGGTCTGGTGCATTATTTATTTTATAGAATAAAACTTTAGGTAAAATTAAAAAAAAAACTAAAAAATTGATTAATTGTAACAAATTCTTCTCGCTTTTGTTCTATCATGTACACAGACATTTACATGGAAACAAGTTCTTTCAAGTAAACTTAATAATATACTAATAATATCACTGTATCAAAATTAGATATCTATTTGTATTCTGACAGAAATATCCTAACACTTAATTAATCCTTCAGGCTTTTTTACCCGTTCTATCTTCACTCTAACAGTAGTTTCGGTAATTAATTAGTTTCTATGATAAGCTATGAATGTGATATCAATGCGGTGCAAACAGACCGACGATTGCGCCTATGTTTGTGGTAGATGCTTGAATTGCAATTGTCATAAAACTTGGTGTCAATGCCCCAGCAAAACTTGGCCACCTCTGTTAAGTAAAGAGAAATTTCATTTTCTAGACCCAAAAGTTATGGAAATATCTCAATTAGACCCGTTAGTTAAAAAATATCCAAAATTGGACTTTTGTATCAATTTTGGACGAAAATACCCTTGAAATTCAAATAACTCATATTTTTCTCTCATTTTCAAATCATCTTCATCACAATTCTTGTAACCTTCGAATTAGTTGCGCTAGGATTAGAAAAAAAAAAAAAAATTGGACCCCGTCAGATCCCATCCCAGATTTAAAAAAGAAAAAAAAATTAATCCCCTCTCTTTGAAGATCATCGGATTGTGTCGGATCCCGTCGGATTCCATCGGATTCGGTCGGATCCGACCGAATCCGATGAAATCCGACGGGATCCGACACAAAATACCCAGATTTAAAAATTAAAAAAAAAAAAATTCAACTATCTTCCATGATTCAAATCAACACTAAATAACTAAAAACCACTCTAATCTTATATCCTATCAATCCTACACTATTCAAACCATGACAAAACCATTAAAACCATTAAGAAAGTGAGAGAAAGTGAGAGAGTGAGGATGAAAGAGATGAAGATGAGGTTTATTTTGAATTGAGGGTATTTTTGTCTAAAATTGGTACAAAAGTCCAATTTTGGATATTTTTTAATTAACGGGTCTAATTGAGATATTTCCATAACTTTTAGGTCTAGAAAATGAAATTTCTCTAAGTAAACTAATCAATTGAACCCGGAATCTATTACTTACTATTAAAGAGCCTAGAGCCAAAGGTTGACAAACGTTTTTACATCATCCTCTCATGACACGTGGCTCAATACTCATACACTCATTAATAATTTTTTTCTTTAAAAATTTCTCTCTCATTACTAAGTGTATTCATGAAAACCGCCAAATCGAACAAGCCAAAACCGCACTCTTTTTCAACCGTCTCATTAAAACCCGATAAAGTTGTAACCAACCCAAACCGCAATTATTTCGGGTAGGTTTGGTTTTTTATAGTCGTGAGATTGAGTTTAACCAAACCAACCTGATGGTATTAATCCTTTAACTTTTTAAGGATTGCAAATATTTTATATGTACTATTGTTTAATAAAATGTTATTTTTTTAATAATATTATAATTAAATATAAAAAAATAATTAGTATTATACTTTATTATTTTCGAATACACGAAGATTCGGTAATTAAAAATATGCGTAATTTTTATTTTAATATGTAAACTTTTTAAAGATAAGTAAAGAATTTATTTTATTTGACATAACGTATTTGATATAATATAAATATATGATTGTCACTTGAGTTTTAAAGTCATTTGTCGAGAATTATAATCCGAAAAAATCAACCAAAAAAACCCGATTATTTTTGGATTGGTTTGGTTTGATTTTGTTGGAATCGATCTAGGGTTTGAGAAAATAATTAACGCTTCGGTAAGCGGCGGAATTTTAAAATTTTTCTTTTACAAGTAAAACAGTTTTTACTAACCTAGACAAGTGCAAGTACATGTAATTAAAAACCAATATGAGCTAGAAGTTTACTAACCTTTCTTGAAGCTTGAACTTTGAAGAAGCTTGTGGAAAGTTTGCAACGCTCGTCTCCCCTCGCAGCACGTCTCTCTTTCTTTCCTCGGCACCTCGAGCAACCACGAAAGTTTCTATCACTAAATCACTCGAAAAGAAGGAATCAGTGAGTGGGCACTTTTAAACACTACGACTTAAGAACGAGTCTCGAAGTCGCAGAGCTAAACACTAGGTCAAGTGAGGACCTAGGTGCCAAGACAAGAAAAAATCGAAAATAAACTAGAGAGAGAGAGAGAGGATTTTCGGCCAAAGTTCTAGAGAGAGAGTCTCTCAAATCTCTTAAACTTGGATGAATGAAATGTGAGGAAATGATGCTCCTATTTATAGGAGAGGTCTCACATTCAATAAGGTAGTTTCCTCTTCTATAGAATATCACATATTCATGAGCAATTTCCTCTTTTTTCCCTTTGAGACACTCGGCCAACTCAAGGCTTCTAGAAGCCTTGATTTGTTTCCAATTTTGTTCAAGGCCTTGCCTTGTCTCTCACTTGGCCGATTCCCACTTTCCTCTTGGAGGAAATTTGTTTCCTCTTTTTCTTTTGGCAAGTATCTAAATACATTTATGCACAAAATAAACTCTCCTATTTCTCTATTAGGGTAGGCGCCCAAGTCTCTCTAGAAGGAACTTCTAGAAGCTTCTTCATTTGTTCATGACAACATGAGAAAGGCCCATTAAGAATTTTCAATAAAATTCTCATGAAATGAAATTAATTCACAAGGCCCAGTTAATCATATTGTGGCCGAGTGACATTAAGTCATCAAATGAACTTGTCAAAATTTATTGACATCCATTTCATCCTTATGTCTCAAAAGACAAAAATACCCTTTCGACAATTTTCGTTCTTGTTTTGACTTAGCTTCCAGTTTAACTATTCCTATCGATGTGATTCGTGACAGTGACCTCATGGACCCAAATGAACAAAGCTTGAGCTAAACACTTGGACTCAAAAGTTCACAAACCTTTTCCAAGTTTAGCTTAATGCCAACTGACTCCACTAAAGAGCTGACACTGAAAATCTCTCGGTTCAAATGAATTTATTTTCTACTCAAGAATTCGACCTAATTATGATGAGCGGATCCACTGAATATTATCTATGTTTACCCTTCATGAATGTCATCAGCTAGTCGGGATTTACTAAATTACCATTTTACCCTTCTAGCTGTTATTTCCTCAACTCCTTTGTCGCTTGTGAATAAGTTAGAAACAATGTATTGACGAGGAGCTAACAAGTCACATTGTTTCATCCAAAAGAGTCAGGACTCAATTTGGACACTGGCCAGTTCATTTATTCACACTCCAAGGAACAAAGCATGAGGTGACATACATTGCATTTCAGCAATCTTGTACATGAATTCCATATCTATGAGAACTTCACAAAGTTACTCATGACAGACTCACAACTTAGTACTTCACCAATAGGCCTTGTTCGGAATCACATAGTGAGTCCGAACTCTGACTTTCTCAAATGAGAATACTAAGGTGTGAAATGGCATGTCTCATTTCAGGATTAAGGTAAGCATGATGCAATTCATACATAGTGACTTCGAGACATAAGAGGTTAAATGGTTTGTTCTTATATTGTCTCTAGAAGTGCACTGGTCAATTCAGTATCTTCGGAAGATACGTAGAAGAACTATAGAGTCTCCAACTCTCAATGCCTCATAACCAGACATCATAGATTCTTCTAACAATCATACTGAGGTCAATAGTCCTTTGACCCTTAGATTGCGAATATATCGTTTTAAGCAAACTACGAAGAGTTTGTTCATGCAAATCTACATTTGTCTCTTCGTAAGTTGTTAAGTTTGTTTATGGACTAAAAGACTAAGGCTTTATCATAAAGCTTCAAACAAAGAAAGAATGAATGAACGTTTCACCTTTATTAATGAATAGATAGGCAATTACAAGCAAGAGTCTTCGTAAGACTATATGACATCAAATGTACATAAATAGACACTACTACTCTTCTTGTGGGCACCATTGACAACAGATTTTACCTTTCAATTAGGTTGGTTTGGTTTTTATAACTAAAAAAAATTAGTTGTAGCGGTTCGGATTGATGACACATAAAAAAAAACCGATTAACCCAACCTTATTACACCTTTACTCGTTACATTACATGAAGGCACCACCCATTTTCTCTCTCTCTCTCTCTCTCTCATGCGTCAGTTTGCTTTGCTTTAATAAAAAAAAAAAGTGTGTGTAAACAAAAATAAATTCAACATTATTACTCAAATATACTTTTTATTATTTTTTTTTTCAACCCTTTTATTATAACTTACATGCTTACATAGTGTACACGATATACATGCGTACATAGATAATCATTATCATATGTAATATGTTTATGTGTACATATCATAATATTAAAATATGATATGTATATGCATATATATACAATATTTATTATACATAAAAAAAAATTACTTGTATCAAATTTATTTGTACAATTTTTTTTTGCGTGTATATGTTTTATAATTTTATTTAATTCATAAATTTGAATTGTTACTTCATACATATACATACGTAGAACATATATTCTAAGTTCAATTCTTAGGCACGTATAATTCATAAATTTGAATTGTTACTTCATACATATATTCTAATAAATTGTTTATAGTTGTAATCGTAATAGACAATTTCAGGCACTTAAATTTCTAGATTGATATAATAATACTGAATGGATGACACTTACCAATTATAGTCTGAAACCCAAAATTTAAAACACGTAGTACTATATATAGGTGAGAGAATTAATTATTTTTTCAAATACCCTCAGTAAAAAAAATTTCCATCAAAATTTCTCCTATTTGGCTTCTTCCTTGCTCCAAATGCACATCCCTCTTTCCGCAGTTTTCATTATGGAGCTCGCCGGAATCCTTCTTTATGAGGCTCGCCGGAATCCTTCTTCACGAGACTCACCGGAATCTTTCTTCACGAGGCTTGTTGGAATCCCTCTTCATGAGGCTTGGCGGAATCCAAATGCATGTCCCTCTTTCTGCAATTTTTCAAGTTTGAATGCTAAACTCAATTTAAAAGTCCACACTTGAAATAAATCTTCTCATCCATTGTCTCAACGTGGGTCGGGGTTGGGCTCGTCTTCTTCCTCGCTCCAGAACTTTTGGTCATCTTCTTCGTTGCTCATGAGGTTTGGGTCAAGATCCAAAAATTCTTTCAACATATTTTGTTTAGTTCGTCGTCTTTTTAACAAATACGTGTTGCGGATTAAACATGTTGGTATCGATCACGACCAATCGCTCTGACACCAAATTGTTAGTGAAATTCCCTTATTAGGAATACATATCCCTATAACCGTGCGAAATATAAATAATTACAATAACTAGCTAATTAATTATACGATTATATGATCTAGATTTTTTTTTAAATGAGTAGTAAACACTAGAGAGCAATTCAAGCAACCAATTTATAAGAAATGAAGGGAATATCATGTTGGAATTGATCTAGGGTTTAAGAAAAAAGATTAAACGCTTCGGGAAGCGGCGGAATTTTAAAAAATTTATTTTCAAGTAAAAACAGTTTTTACTAACCTAGACAAAGAAGCAAGTACATGTAATTAAAAACCAATATGAGCTAAGAGTTTACTAACTTTTCTTGAAGCTTGAACTTTGAAGAAGCTTTTGGAAAGTTTGCAACGCTCGTCTCCCCTCGCAGCACGTCTCTCTTCCTTTCCTCGGCACCTCGAGCAACCACGAAAGTTTCTATCACTAAATCACTCGAAATAAAGGAATTAGTGAGTGGGCACTTTTAAACACTACGACTTAAGAACAAGTCTTGAAGTCGCAGAGCTAAACACTAGGTCGAGTGAGGACCTAGGTGCCAAGACAAGAAAAAATCGAAAATAAAGTAGAGAGAGAGAGAGAGAGGATTTTCGGCCACAAGTTCTAGAGAGAGAGTCTCTCAAATCTCTTAAACTTGGATGAATGAAGAGTGTGGAATGAGGCTCCTATTTATAGGAGAGGTCTCACCTTCAATAAGATAGTTTCCTCTTCTATAGAATATCACATATTCATGAGCCAATTTCCTCTTTTCCTTTATTGAGTCACACGGCCAACATAGGCTTCAATAAGCCTTGGATTTGTTTCCTATTTTGTTCCATGCCTTGCTTTGACTCTCTCTTGGCCGAAGTTGTGCTTTCCTTCTAGAGGAAATTTGTTTCCTCTTTTTCTTTTGGCAAGTATCTTGATACATTTATGCACAAAATAATCTCTCCTATTTCTGTATAGGGTAGGCGCCCATATTGTCTAGAAAAGGCTTCTAGAAGCTTTTCCATTTATTCATGACAACATGAAAAAGGCCCATTAAGAATTTTCAATAAAATTCTTATGAAATGAAATTAATCCACAAGGCCCAATTAATCTTATTATGGCCGAGTGTAACTTGTCATCAAATGACCATGTTAAAAAATTTATTGACATTCATTTCATCCTATGTCTCAAAAGACAAAAATACCCTTTTGATAATTTTCGTTCTTGTTTTGACTTAGCTCCCTGTTTAACTATTCCTATCGATGTGATTCGTGACAGTGACCTCATGGACCCAAATGAACAAAGCTTGAGCTAAACACTTGGACTCAAAAGTTCACAAACCTTTTCCAAGTTTAGCTTAATGCCAACTGACTCCACTAAAGAGCTGACACTGAAAATCTCTCGGTTCAAATGAATTTATTTTCTACTCAAGAATTCGACCTAATTATGATGAGCGGATCCACTGAATATTATCTATGTTTACCCTTCATGAATGTCATCAGCTAGTCGGGATTTACTAAATTACCATTTTACCCTTCTAGCTGTTATTTCCTCAACTCCTTTGTCGCTTGTGAATAAGATAGAAACAATGTATTGACGAGGAGCTAACAAGTCACATTGATTCATCCAAAAGAGTCATGACTCAATTTGGAAAATGGCCAGTTCATTTATTCACATTACATGGAACAAAGCATGAGGTGATATACATTGCATTTCAGCAATCTTGTACATGAATTCCATATCTATGAGAACTTCACAAAGTTACTCATGACATACTCACAACTTAGTACTTCACCAATAGGCCCTGTTCGGAATCACATAGTGAGTCCGAACTCTGACTTTCTCAAATGAGAATACTAAGGTGTGAAATGACATGTCTCATTTCAGGATTAAGGTAAGCATGATGCAATTCATACATAGTGACTTCGAGACATAAGAGGTTAAATGGTTTGTTCTTATCTTGTCTCTAGAAGTGCACTGGTCAATTCAGTACCTTCGGAAGATACCTAGAAGAACTATAGAGTCTCCAACTCTCAATGCCTCATAACCAGACATCATAGATTCTTCTAACAATCGTACTGAGGTCAATAGTCCTTTGACCCTAAGATTGCGAATATATCGTTTTAAGCAAACTACGAAGAGTTTGTTCATGCAAATCTACATTTGTCTCTTCGTAAGTTGTTAAGTTTGTTTATGGACTAAAAGACTAAGGTTTTATCATAAAGCTTCAAACAAAGAAAGAATGAATGAACGTTTCAACTTTATTAATGAATTAATAGGCAATTACAAGCAAGAGTCTTCATGAGACTTTATTACATCAAATGTACAAAATAAAGATTACAACTCTTCTTGTGGGCACCATTGACAACAAACTCCCACTTGACTCAAAGAAGATGTGTGTAGTCTTTCATGCCTAATCCCTCACGATCTTGGTCGAAGACCTTGTTTGCTAGGGCCTTGGTGAATGGATCTGCCAGAGATCTACTTCACCTCCACGTCTCTGCGTTGCGCGATCTCTCGAATCAAATGGTATTTCCTCTCAATATGTTTAGAGCGCTTATGGCTTCGAGGTTCCTTTGAGTTAGCGACAGCCCTACTATTATCACAATAAAGGGTCATGGGCTCGTCGACGTTTGGAACAATTTCCAAATACTTAAGGAATTTTCTAAGCCATACAGCCTCTTTGGATGCTTCACAAGCAGCCACATATTCTACTTCCATTGTGGAGTCAGCAATGCAAGATTGCTTAATACTTCTCCACACAACAGCTCCACCATTAAGGATGTTCACAGATCCCGAAGTGGATTTCCTGGAATCCTTATCCGCTTGAAAATCGGAGTCGGTATATCCCGTCATAGTCAGGTCAGTACCTGAGTATGTAAGCATCAAGTTCCTAGTTCTTCGAAGATACTTAAGAAAATGCTTAACAGCAATCCAGTGCTCGGGTCCAGGGTTGGATTGGAAACGGCTAACTACGCCAACGGCAAAACATATATCAGGTCTAGTGCAAAGCATAGCATACATGAGGCTTCCTACGGCAGAGGCGTAAGGAATTTTCCTCATGTCTTCAATCTCTTGTGCATTCTTGGGAGACTGGTCCTTAGAGAGTAAAACTCCATGCCTAAAGGGTGTTTGGCCCTTCTTGGAGTCTTGCATCGAGAAGCGATCCATTACCTTATCAATATAAGATGCTTGAGAGAGCGACATGGTCCGGTTTTTCCTATCTCGAAAGATTTGGATCCCCAGAATGTACGCGGCTTCTCCTAGATCCTTCATATCAAATTGCTTTGCCAGCCAGACCTTAACCTCAGATAACTTACCCACGTCATTACCAATGAGTAGTATATCATCGACATATAGTACCAGAAACACAACTTTACCTTCGTGTATTAACTTGTAAACACAAGGCTCATCGATTGACTGTTCAAAGCCAAAGCTCTTTACAGTTTCATCGAATCTAATATTCCATGACCTAGATGCTTGCTTTAATCCACAAATGGACTTAAGCAACTCACAAACCTTGGTATCTTGACCTTCTTCCACGAAACCGTCTGGTTGAGCCATGTAAATGCGCTCGTTAAGATTGCCATTCAGAAAGGCTGTCTTGACATCCATTTGCTAGATCTCATAGCCGAGAGCTGCAGCTATGGATAGGAGTATGCGGATGGATTTAAGCATCGCGACTGGCGAGAAGGTTTCTTCATAGTCAATCCCTTCTTGTTGGGTATAACCCTTCGCCACAAGTCGTGCTTTGAACGTCTCGACGTTCCCATCAGGACCCATTTTCTTCTTGTATAACCACTTACACCCTACGGGTTTAATCCCTTCAGGAAGGTCTACAAGTTTCCAGACATTGTTGACATACATCGAGTGCATTTCAACTTTCATGGCGTCAAGCCAAAGGTTTGATTCAGAACAAGCCATTGCTTGGCTATAGGAAACAGGATCATCCATGTTAGAGACGGCTACAAGAGAGTCTCCATAAGACATGTACCTGTCAGGCTTTTGAATAGCCCTCCCACTACGTCTAAGTACTACTTGACGAGATTCTGATGAGTTAGGTTGTGTTTCAGTTGGGGTAAGAACAGCTCTTACAGATGAGGTAGAAGCTTCCTCACCCAACTTTTCTTCAAGCACAATTTTGCTTCTAGGTTTTGCATCTTTCATAAAGTCCTCCTCAAGGAAACGAGCATTTGTGCTAACGAAAGTCTTATCCTCCTCGGGACTATAGAAAGTAAAACCTTTGGTTTCCTTTGGATATCACAAACAGGCACAATTCTGACCTACTAGCCAACTTGCTAGTCTTTTGCCTCAGCACGTGAGAAGGGCAACCCCAAATTCGGATGCGGCCAAGATTCACTTTACGGCCAGTCCATCGTTCATAAGGAGTACCAGGAACCGTTTTGGACGGAACTTGGTTCAGAATATAAGCGGCTATTTCGAGGGCATATCCCCAAAAGGAAAGAGGGAGTGATGAGTAACTCATCATTGATCTAACCATCTCCATAAGAGTTCGGTTTCTTCTCTCTGACACTCCGTTTTGTTGAGGTGTGCCAGGTGCGGTAAGCTGAGAAGCGATACCTTCTTCTTTAAGAAAGTCATCGAACTCTCCAGACATATACTCACCACCTCGATCAGATCGAAGGGTTTTGATCACTTTGTCAGTTTGCTTTTCCACTAAAGCCCTAAATACCTTAAATACGTTAAAGGTCTCGGATTTGTGTTTGAGCAAATAGACAAAACCATATCGTGAGTAATCATCGGTGAAGGTAACGAAGTATTCGTATCCTCCACGTGCCTGTTGGCTGAGCGGACCACATACATCAGAATGTATTAGTTCCAGCAACTCAGTGGCTCTTCGACCCTTATCGGAGAAAGGTCGCTTAGTCATTTTTCCTTCTATGCAGGATTCACAAGTAGGTAGTGAATCTATTGCAGAGGCTTGGAGTGGACCGTCCCTCACAAGTCTCTTAATCCTTTCTAGACTGATATGACCAAGTCTTAAGTGCCATATGTGTGTTGATTTTGTTAGATCGGAGGATTCAGAAAGTTTGATCCTCTTTGGCTCCATAATTAGATCATTATCTATTTCAGTGTCTAAAAGAGAAGGTTGAGTGGGATAGATGTAGAAAAGAGCATTCTTCATACATGCATCAGTGAAAAAGAATTATCAGGAAACGAAATACGAATTCCATTCTTTATGAACTTTAAACAATAATCTTGCTCAAGAAGACGAGCAACGGATATTAAGTTCTTCCCAAAGGTAGGAACAAAATAAACATTATTCAAGTTTAAAGTGCGATCTTCAAAAGACAGCGTCACGGATCCCACAGCCTTCGCAGACACCAGGCTCCCATCACCCCATTTGAAACAGAACTCGCCTTCCTCTAAGCTTTTGGTCTTCTTGAAACCATTCAAGGAACAACAAATATGGTTAGTAGCAGCGGAGTCAAGAATCCATGTTGATACATTATCAGCTACTAAGCATGCTTCAGTAACTAGTACAATACTATGTTCCTTTGCTTTGAGATAGGCAGGAAAGTTCTTTTTATCGGCCTTGTAAGGTCTCTTCACAGTTCCAGAGGCGGAGGCTTTTTGCTCAGTAGCATGTGCCTCTCCTTGATTCCACTTTCTCTTAGTGAGACCTACAGCAGTGTGAAGTTCCTCCATAAGCTTGGTAATAGTGTACTCTAGCTTGTTAATGGAGTAGTTCATCTTGGAGGTATCAAGAGATGCGGGGAGAGTTTTTAAGATCACATCTATGACATTCTTCCCATTAATCTCAGATCCTAGGATTTCCATTTTACTCAGATGACTAATGATCAATATCATAAAGTCTCCAATAGGAGTCCTAGCCTTCATGCGACAGTTCATAAACTGTCGGACTGCTTTTTGCCTTGCTTGACGCCTTTGCCCTCCAAACATCTCATGGAGATTGGTGAGCACATCGGCGACAGTCTCGATGTCACGATGTTGTTGTTGCAACATATTGTTCATTGATGCTAAGATATAGCACCTCACAATCTCATCGTAGCAGAGCCAGGCCGCCAAGGCGTCTTTGCCCTCTTGAGTCGAATCATCATTCGTCAGAGGAGGACACGGGGTGGTGAGTACCCATTTGTGCTTGTTAATGGAAACTATTATGTCGAGGTTATGTTTCGAATCTACGTAGTTTTCGTTTTCGAGTTTGATCGAGGAAAGAAAGATTGAGAGATGGTTGAGAGACATATTGCCTATATAAGTTGAAACAAGTTTATGATTAGTGTTTGGTTTAGGATTTAAGTTTTATTAAAACTTTTATAAAGTCCAAAGGTGTTATAAACCAAACGATAATTTACTCCCTCAAGAGAAGGCCGCAAAAAATCTCCTTTTATAAGTAAATGACACATCATTAATGCTAAGCCAAGATGTCAATACATCTATTTTGACTAGCCACCTTTTAAATTAGTTTGATCACTCACATCCTTTCGCAGAGCCTCAAGGGAGGATTACTAGGGATAGAGCCTAAGTGTGCAACCAACCACTTAGTCCAAAAGGTCAACTTTGAAAAACAATCCCCCAAGGGGAGGCCTTGCCATCATCGTCTCACTCTCGGACGTAGCTCATTGAGCAATGATCAGAGCAAAAACGCCTTGGAGTATTCCCATTTAAGTGAGGGTCGCAAGAGCGGCTCTTAGTCCCACGTTATTTGCTTCTTTCATTAGTGTTTGGGATCGTGGGTTACAAACAACAAGTATAACCCTCCCACTTAGTTTTTGGAGTTTGTTCATCGACTCTTATAAGTTCGGAAACAAATTTCCTAGTTAGAGAGCGACAGAGCGGACAACTAGAAGAGAATCCTAGATCGACATGTTCAGAGTAGTATTAGTGCATAAAGGCACAAGGTACATACTCGATCTTTTCCTATTTTCTATTTCGGGAAAGTGCATGAGGGAAGTGTGAACTTCAACTCACTCGAACACTTGAAAGTTTGAGATTACACATCTTTTTATTTTTCGGCTTGTCTACAAAGAGACCTCCCACTCAAATTTTTCAAGAGCATATAGATTTTGAACATATGTGATATAGATATAGTTTTGAAAACATTTTGAAAATTTATTTGATTTGGATGACAAAATATTTTCAAGTTTGAAAGTGAAAACGGTTTTTCAAAATTCAAACTAGTTTTGTAAAAACTCAATTTCAATTAATCTTTCAAAAATCAAAACTTTTAATCTTACACATCATGTTTATAATCATATGAAAAACATTTTAGCTCAAGAAAGTTTTCTCATTAGAGTTCTATAACTCATGGTAGTGGGGTTTGAAAATCCGGAATTGATCTAGGGTTTAAGAAAAAGATTAAACGCTTCGGGAAGCGGCGGAATTTTAAAAAATTTCTTTTCAAGTAAAAACAGTTTTTCCTAACCTAGACAAAAAAGCAAGTACATGTAATTACAAACCAATATGAGCTAAGAGTTTACTAACCTTTCTTGAAGCTTGAACTTTGAAGAAGCTTTTGGAAAGTTTGCAACGCTCGTCTCCCCTCGCAGCACGTCTCTCTTCCTTTCCTCGGCACCTCGAGCAACCACGAAAGTTTCTATCACTAAATCACTCGAAATAAAGGAATTAGTGAGTGGGCACTTTTAAACACTACGACTTAAGAACAAGTCTTGAAGTCGCAGAGCTAAACACTAGGTCGAGTGAGGACCTAGGTGCCAAGACAAGAAAAAATCGAAAATAAAGTAGAGAGAGAGAGAGAGAGAGGATTTTCGGCCACAAGTTCTAGAGAGAGAGTCTCTCAAATCTCTTAAACTTGGATGAATGAAGAGTGTGGAATGAGGCTCCTATTTATAGGAGAGGTCTCACCTTCAATAAGATAGTTTCCTCTTCTATAGAATATCACATATTCATGAGCCAATTTCTTCTTTTCCTTTATCGAGTCACACGGCCAACATAGGCTTCAATAAGCCTTGGATTTGTTTCCTATTTTGTTCCATGCCTTGCTTTGACTCTCTCTTGGCCGAAGTTGTGCTTTCCTTCTAGAGGAAATTTGTTTCCTCTTTTTCTTTTGGCAAGTATCTTGATACATTTATGCACAAAATAATCTCTCCTATTTCTGTATAGGGTAGGCGCCCATATTGTCTAGAAAAGGCTTCTAGAAGCTTTTCCATTTATTCATGACAACATGAAAAAGGCCCATTAAGAATTTTCAATAAAATTCTTATGAAATGAAATTAATCCACAAGGCCCAATTAATCTTATTATGGCCGAGTGTAACTTGTCATCAAATGACCATGTTAAAAAATTTATTGACATTCATTTCATCCTATGTCTCAAAAGACAAAAATACCCTTTTGATAATTTTCGTTCTTGTTTTGACTTAGCTCCCTGTTTAACTATTCCTATCGATGTGATTCGTGACAGTGACCTCATGGACCCAAATGAACAAAGCTTGAGCTAAACACTTGGACTCAAAAGTTCACAAACCTTTTCCAAGTTTAGCTTAATGCCAACTGACTCCACTAAAGAGCTGACACTGAAAATCTCTCGGTTCAAATGAATTTATTTTCTACTCAAGAATTCGACCTAATTATGAAGAGCGGATCCACTGAATATTATCTATGTTTACCCTTCATGAATGTCATCAGCTAGTCGGGATTTACTAAATTACCATTTTACCCTTCTAGCTGTTATTTCCTCAACTCCTTTGTCGCTTGTGAATAAGATAGAAACAATGTATTGACGAGGAGCTAACAAGTCACATTGATTCATCCAAAAGAGTCATGACTCAATTTGGAAAATGGCCAGTTCATTTATTCACATTACATGGAACAAAGCATGAGGTGATATACATTGCATTTCAGCAATCTTGTACATGAATTCCATATCTATGAGAACTTCACAAAGTTACTCATGACATACTCACAACTTAGTACTTCACCAATAGGCCCTGTTCGGAATCACATAGTGAGTCCGAACTCTGACTTTCTCAAATGAGAATACTAAGGTGTGAAATGACATGTCTCATTTCAGGATTAAGGTAAGCATGATGCAATTCATACATAGTGACTTCGAGACATAAGAGGTTAAATGGTTTGTTCTTATCTTGTCTCTAGAAGTGCACTGGTCAATTCAGTACCTTCGGAAGATACCTAGAAGAACTATAGAGTCTCAAACTCTCAATGCCTCATAACCAGACATCATAGATTCTTCTAACAATCGTACTGAGGTCAATAGTCCTTTGACCCTAAGATTGCGAATATATCGTTTTAAGCAAACTACGAAGAGTTTGTTCATGCAAATCTACATTTGTCTCTTCGTAAGTTGTTAAGTTTGTTTATGGACTAAAAGACTAAGGTTTTATCATAAAGCTTCAAACAAAGAAAGAATGAATGAACGTTTCAACTTTATTAATGAATGAATAGGCAATTACAAGCAAGAGTCTTCATGAGACTTTATTACATCAAATGTACAAAATAAAGATTACAACTCTTCTTGTGGGCACCATTGACAACATATCATAACACTTACAGGTTTTGGTTCAGCTACAGAAACTTCCAATCGAGTTCTTCAAGATCCAATTCTGAGCTACAGTTACTCGATCCTAAAGCTTTTGTCTCTAGTCTTGAATCTTCGGGAACGACGACTAGACTATCGTCGTTTGGATCTCCAATGGATGACACCGTAATCTTCCAAGCCGTAATCTTTGAATGAATAAGAATAACGTATGGGCTCTCTCGTTATCTCGCAACGTCTACCGATTTAGGAGTTCGGGTCAGGTCCTGACTTTGGAGGAAGAGAGAGAGAAGAATCGGCCACAACAAAAAGCGAGTGGTCAAATTTTTCCTCTTGTTTTTTCGTGTATCACATGTGTATATTTTTTTTTTTTGTGTTCTCCATTACTCCTATTTATAGAGGTTGGTAGGATGAAGATATTTTAGGAAGCAATTAGGGTTTCCTTATTCTCATATATTCTTTTCTATTTTGTAGTTAAGCATGAAGCATTTGATCTTGACCACAAATCATAACCTTTCTCTCATCCATCAAATTAGAATCTAAAATATTATATTTCATTATTTTTCTCCTATATTTAAGGAATCTAGATATTTGAGAATAATAATAACAATATCTTATTTAATGAAGAGAATATCTCAACCATTATTATTCTCCTAAATATTAGGAAATTATCCATGAGAGAGAATAGTGCAAAAAAATTTATTTCCTTATTTAATGGAGATATTATCTCTACCACCTAGATATTAGGAAATTAATTATGCGAGAGAATAAATGACAGTGTCTTATTTCCTAATATATGGGGAAGGGAATATCACAACCATTATTACTCTCTCTCTTTTATTTAATTAGTTACCTGTTTTTTTTCATAAATATAGCAACTAATCAAAGAGAGAGTATTGTGTATTGAAACCCTATAGTAGGTGGCCAACATAGGTATATTGAGCCTAGGAATTTTTAAATTTTACAGTGTCCACGAGGCCCAACTTTAAATTCAATTAATTAAATACTTATTCGAACAATAAATATTTAATTTGACAAATAGACAAGTTTCCGAATGAATGCTGCTAAGACAATTTACAGATATGACACTGTAAACAATCAATCTTATTATTACTAGAGAGTTCTTATTCATTTTTATCATAGCCGACTCAGGGACTATGGACCTAGTAACGAAAACTTCTATAAATCAAATTAAAAATAGAAAAAAGGACCTTCCTCTTATTTAATCAATTCGTCAATCTTGGAGACACTCA
This sequence comes from Urtica dioica subsp. dioica, assembly GCF_054948205.1. Classification (NCBI taxonomy): domain Eukaryota; kingdom Viridiplantae; phylum Streptophyta; class Magnoliopsida; order Rosales; family Urticaceae; genus Urtica; species Urtica dioica. The sequence goes on from NC_142758.1 coordinate 36,380,383, forward strand.
ACAAAATGAGCCAAGACTGCACTCTTCTTATTACTAGAATTATATTTACGCATTGTAAGAGTGTCCATTGGTATAATCAGTTCATGAGCTTAATCCTCTAGGTTCAACTCATACCGAGAAAGGTCAATTATTTCGTTATACCTTTCTTAATACATATGAGCCCTAAGCGTCGTTGCTTCCCCAGCGAAAAATTCTTTCGTACGTACTTACTATGAAAGTGTGAACAATCAATCGGTTCTTGAATCAACCCCTGGGTGAGTGAACATTGACCTTCTTTCAGGAAGGCTGGATTCTGTACTTGTGAATCACTTTCCGCTTTGATCATATCCCGAATTTCTAAGACATAAGTGTTCTGGCATCTTCAAGTAGCCGTTAACAAATGAGTCAAAGAACCCGGTAATACAACCCCAGAAATCCAAGACCACTTCAGGATTTATAATAAGTCTCATTGTGACCATCATAGCAACTCTAATTAGTGTGTCGTAATGGTACTTAAAAGACACATCAACAACCAAAGTATGTTCAGGTCTTACACTTACCAAAAGTGTAGAATGCTCCCACCAGATGATCAGCCTTCACTTGTGTTCCACATAACGGATTTTAGATATATCTATCTAGGCATGTATCAATCATCGACCAAGTTTTAGTTCAACGCCAGAACTTAAATTCCCAGCATGTAATACAGTTTAATACAGCCAGTTGTTATTGATTCTAACTACAAAACAACTCACTAATCAATAATTCTAATAAAGTTAACTTCTTATTAAATTCAGTAATCATTCATGTTTATTTTATTATCTTCAGTGGGCAATATTCCTAACAATAAGAACAAATTTATGCAATTTCATTCAATTTAAAAGTTGTTCCAATGCATTTATGAGTGATTACTTGATTTCTGCGATGAGTTTTTCATGTGTCACGAAGTGCATCCAATTCGTGACACGTGTCACGAAATGCTTCAGCTTCGTGACACATGGTATTTCGTGACACTTGTGTCGCAAACTATATGCACTTCGTGACACATGTGTCAGGAAACCAGTATAGTTTGTGACACATCTAACACGAAATGCAATAAACTAGTGACACATCTTGTGTTACATTTTTTTTCTGATGTTTTAGGTCTGACCTTCTGTAGTATACGAATTCACGATTTTAGACACAGATGGAACACCATCGGCATTAAACCTGATTGATAAGACGTGATCATTGTTGGAATTGATCTAGGGTTAAGAAAGGATTTAACGCTTCGAGCAAGAGGCGGAATTTTAAATTTTCTTTAAAACAAGTAAAACGATTTTACTAACCTAGACAAAGAGCAAGTACGTATAAATTAAAACTATTAAAGAGCATTATTTATTTACTAACATTTGTGAAGCTTGAACGTTGAGAAGCCTTAGGAAGGTTGAAACGTTCGTCTCCCCACGCAGCTCGTCTTTCTTCTTACCTCGGGAACTTGAGCAACCACGAAAGTTTCTGTCACAAAAATCACTCGAGAAAGAAAGGAATTAGTGTGTGGGCACTTTTATACACGACGACTCAAGAAAAATTCTTGGAGTCGAAGAGCTAAAACACTAGGTCAAATGTGGACCTAGGTTCCAAAACAAAAACGAAAGAAACTTAGAGAGAGAGAGAGAGAGAGAGAGAGAGAGAAAGGAGGCGGCCACAAGTTCGAGAGAGAAAATCTCTCAATCTCTAACTTATGTGGGATGAGAAAACAATGAGAATGAGAGACCTATTTATAGGAGAGGGATTACCTTCAACAAGGTAGTTTCCTCTTCTATAGAATATCACATATTCATGAGCAAATATTGCCCTTTTTTCTCTTTATGTCACACGGACAAGCTTCCTTCTAGAAGCCTTGGATTTGTTTCCTCTTTTGTTTTGCTTCTCCCTTGCCTATTGTTGGCCGAAATCCCATTTCCTAGTATAGGAAATTTGTTTCCTATTTTTCTTTTGGCAAGTATCTTCATACATCAGTGCACAAAATAAATCTCTTATTCTCTCTATGGTATGGACGGCCAAGGGGCTTCTAGAAGGTGCTTCTAGATGTTTCTTCACTTGTTCATGACAACATAAGAAAAACCCATTACGAATTTTCAAGTAAAATTCCATGAAATGAAATTAATCCTCAAGGCCCAAATTCCTTAACTTGGCCGAATGATATTTATCATCATATGACAATGTCAAAAAATTTATTGATATTCATTTCGTCCTATGTCCAAAAAGACAAAAATACATATTGTCCCACGAAAATGAACAACGATTAAAAGCTTCGGGCGGTTCGACCCAAGGCCGGAAAAAGTGGCCGCACCCGAGTCAAAGGTGTGAGCTCCAAAGTCTCGAGCTGGGTTTTCTCCGATCAACACTCTTCCCAACGGAGAGAAGGGGTGAATAGGAGGAGTGACCATGCCTTTTTGGTGTAGGCTGTCTACCTACCCGTGTGAAGGATCAGGTAAGAACGTAGTTCAGGGCGTATGTAACGCAGAGTGAGGCATGGAGCCTGGGGGGCGTTCTCAACGAAGGAAACGGAGCGCAGAGGAGTCCTCGACGATGTCTCAGAACTTCGCGGGACGCTTAGGATGCGTAGGCGATTTTCTGTCGGAAATCGTGGACGCGTCTAGTTTGCTAGACGAGTAGGGGATTCTCAGTGAAAAACCCTAGGAGCGTGCCTGGGCACTAGTCTCGGCATTCGATCAAAGGGAGCGACGTTCGGGAGTCCCCGAGAATGCTTCGGAACTGGGGGCGCGCGCCCCTCCAAGAGGAGGCGCGCGGCGTGCACGCGGCGCGCAGACTGCCCCCCGCGTCGTGCGGCGTGCAGTACGCGTGCGCGCGGCGTGCTGGGTGCGGCGCGTGCCTGGCTAGCTTTTGGTGGGCCTTGACAACCTTTGTTTTATTCGGCCCATTGGGGCTTCGGAGCTCCAGATGTCATGCTAGTCGCGTGAAATATGAAAGTCTCCACTCGCGAAGGGCGATTCAATTCGCTGAACGAGGTCCGACTTGAGGAGAACGGCTCGGGGCTCGACTGGAGGAGCGAGGCTCGACTCAAGAGAATGACTTGAGGCTCGACTCTAGGATCAAGGTTCGACTCGAGGAGCGAGGCTCAACTCGGGGAGTTAGTCTCGCTGCAGGGAGAGTGACTCGACTCGAGGGATGTGACTCGACTCGAGAGGCTGAAAGCTTTATAACGAGGGCTTGCTAGCGACTCATGACGGAAGGCCTGCGTCTTCTCGGCGTTTTGGGTTTCCCGAAAACGATCGACAATAATACCCTTTAGATAATTTTTATAAAACTTGTCTCTTTCTTGTTTTGACTTAGCTTCTAGTTTAACTAATCCTACTCGATATGATTTGTGACAGTGACCTCATTGATCCAAATGAACAAAGCTTGAGCTAACATACTCGGACTCAAAAATTCAGAAACCTTTTCCAAGTTTAGCATAATGTCAACTGACTCCACTAAAGACTTGACACCAAGAATCTCTCGTTCAAATGAATTTATTTTCTACTCAAGAATTCAACTTAATTGTGATGAGGGGATCCACTAAATATTATCTATGTTTACCCTTCATGAATATCATCAGCTAGTCACGATTTATAAAATTACCATTTTACCCTTCTAACTGTTATTTCCTCAACTCCTTTGTCGCTTGTGAATAAGTTAGAAACAATGTATTAACGAGGAGCTAACAACTCACATTCATTCATCCAAAAGAGTCATGACTCAATTTGGACACTGGCTAGTTCATTTATGCACAAAATAATCTCTCCTATTTCTGTATAGGGTAGGCGCCCATATTTTCTAGAAAAGGCTTCTAGAAGCTTTTCCATTTATTCATGACAACATGAAAAAGGCCCATTAAGAATTTTCAATAAAATTCTTATGAAATGAAATTAATCCACAAGGCCCAATTAATCTTATTATGGCCGAGTGTAACTTGTCATCAAATGACCATGTCAAAAAATTTATTGACATTCATTTCATCCTATGTCTCAAAAGACAAAAATACCCTTTTGATAATTTTCATTCTTGTTTTGACTTAGCTCCCTGTTTAACTATTCCTATCGATGTGATTCGTGACAGTGACCTCATGGACCCAAATGAACACAGCTTGAGCTAAACACTTGGACTCAAAAGTTCACAAACCTTTTCCAAGTTTAGCTTAATGCCAACTGACTCCACTAAAGAGCTGACACTGAAAATCTCTCGGTTCAAATGAATTTATTTTCTACTCAAGAATTCGACCTAATTATGATGAGCGGATCCACTGAATATTATCTATGTTTACCCTTCATGAATGTCATCAGCTAGTCGGGATTTACTAAATTACCATTTTACCCTTCTAGCTGTTATTTCCTCAACTCCTTTGTCGCTTGTGAATAAGTTAGAAACAATGTATTGACGAGGAGCTAACAAGTCACATTGTTTCATCCAAAAGAGTCAGGACTCAATTTGGACACTGGCCAGTTCATTTATTCACACTCCAAGGTACAAAGCATGAGGTGACATACATTGCATTTCAACAATCTTGTACATGAATTCCATATCTATGAGAACTTCACAAAGTTACTCATGACATACTCACAACTTAGTACTTCACCAATAGGCCCTGTTCGGAATCACATAGTGAGTCCGAACTCTGACTTTCTCAAATGAGAATACTAAGGTGTGAAATGACATGTCTCATTTCAGGATTAAGGTAAGCATGATGCAATTCATACATAGTGACTTCGAGACATAAGAGGTTAAATGGTTTGTTCTTATCTTGTCTCTAGAAGTGCACTGGTCAATTCAGTACCTTCGGAAGATACCTAGAAGAACTATAGAGTCTCCAACTCTCAATGTTCCATAACCAGACATCATAGATTCTTCTAACAATCATACTGGGGTCAATAGTCCTTTGACCCTTAGATTGCGAATATATCGTTTTAAGCAAACTACGAAGAGTTTGTTCATGCAAATCTACATTTGTCTCTTCGTAAGTTGTTTAGTTTGTTTATGGACTAAAGACTATTGTTTATCATAAAGCTTCAAACCAGGAAGATTGAATGAACGTTTGAACTTTTCATTAATGAATAAGCAATTACAAGCAAGAGTCTTCATGAGACTTTATTACATCAAATGTAGAATATAAAGATTACAACTCCTCTTGTGGGCACCATTGACAACAAACTCCCACTTCACTCAAAGAAGATGTGTGTACTCTTTCATGCCTAATCCATCTCGATGTTGGTTGAAGACCTTGTTCGCTAGGGCCTTTGTGAATGGATCTGCTAGGTTGTCCACCGTTGAGATCTTCTTCACTTCCACGTCTCCGCGCTGCACGATCTCTCGAATCAAATGGTATTTCCTCTCAATATGCTTAGAGCGCTTATGGCTTCGAGGTTCCTTTGAGTTAGCGACAGCCCCACTATTTTCACAATAAAGGGTCATGGGCTCGTCGACGTTCGGAACTACTTCCAAATACTTAAGGAATTTTCTAAGCCATACAGCCTCTTTGGATGCTTCACAAGCACCCACATATTCTGCTTTCATTGTGGAGTCAGCAATGCAAGATTGCTTAATACTCCTCCACACGACAGCTCCACCATTAAGGATGAACACAGATCCCGAAGTGGATTTCCTGGAATCCTTATCCGCTTGAAAATCAGAGTCGGTATATCCCGTCATAGTCAGGTCAGTACCTGAGTATGTAAGCATCAAGTTCCTAGTTCTTCGAAGATACTTAAGAACATGCTTAACAGCAATCCAGTGCTCGGGTCCAGTGTTGGATTGGAAACGGCTAACTACGCCAACGGCGAAACAGATGTCAGGTCTAGTGCAAAGCATAGCATACATGAGGCTTCCTACGGCGGAGGCGTAAGGAATTTTCCTCATGTCTTCAATCTCTTGTGCAGTCTTGGGAGACTGGTCCTTAGAGAGTGAAACTCCATGCCTAAAGGGTGTTTGGCCCTTCTTGGAGTCTTGCATCGAGAAGCGATCCATTACCTTATCAATATAAGATGCTTGAGAGAGCGACAGGGTCCGGTTTTTCCTATCTCGAAAGATTTGGATCCCCAGAATGTACGCGGCTTTTCCTAGATCCTTCATATCGAATTGCTTTGCCAGCCAGACCTTAACCTCAGATAACTTACCCACGTCATTACCAATGAGTAGTATATCATCGGCATATAGCACCAGAAACACAACTTTGCCTTCGTGTATTAACTTGTAAACACAAGGCTCATCTATTGACTGTTCAAAGCCGAAGCTCTTTACAGTTTCATCGAATCTAATATTCCCTGACCTAGATGCTTGCTTTAGTTCATAAATGGATTTTGGTAACTCACAAACCTTGGTCTCTTGACCTTCTTCCACGAAACCGTCTGGTTGAGCCATGTAAATGCGCTCGTCAAGATTGCCATTCAGAAAGGCTGTCTTGACATCCATTTGTCAGATCTCATAGTCGAGAGCTGCAGCTATGGATAGGAGTATGCGGATGGATTTAAGCATCGCGACTGGCGAGAAGGTTTCTTCATAGTCAATCCCTTCTTGTTGGGTATAACCCTTCGCCACAAGTCGTGCTTTGAACGTCTCGACGTTCCCATGAGGATCCATTTTCTTCTTGTATATCCACTTACACCGTACGCGTTTAATCCCTTCAGAAAGGTCTACAAGTTTCCAGACTTTGTTGACATACATCGAGTGCATTTCAACTTTCATGGCGTCAAGCCAAAGGTTTGATTCAGAACAAGCCATCGCTTGGCTATAGGAAACAGGATCATCCATGTTAGAGACGGCTACAAGAGAGTCTCCATAAGACATGTACCTGTCAGGCTTTTGAGTAGCCCTCCCACTACGTCTAAGTACTACTTGACGAGATTCTGATGAGTTAGGTTGTGTTTCAGTTGGGGTAAGAACAGTTCGTACAGATGAGGTAGAAGCTTCCTCACCCAACTTTTCTTCAAGCATAATTTTGCTTCTAGGTTTTGCATCCTTCATAAACTCCTCCTCAAGGAAACGAGCATTCGTGCTAACGAAAGTCTTATCGTCCTCGGGACTATAGAAGGTAAAACCCTTGGTTTCCTTTGGATATCCCACAAACAAGCATAATTCTGACCTACTAGCCAACTTGCTAGTTTTTTGCCTTAGCACGTGTGCAGGGCAACCCCAAATTCTGATGCGGCCAAGATTCACTTTACGACCAGTCCATCGTTGATAAGGAGTACCAAGAACCGTCTTTGACGGAACTTGGTTCAGAATATAAGCGGCTGTTTCGAGGGCATATCCCCAAAAGGAAATAGGGATTGACGAGTAACTCATCATTGATCTAACCATCTCCATAAGAGTTCGGTTTCTTCTCTCTGACACTCCATTTTGTTGAGGTGTGCCAGGTGCGGTAAGCTGAGAAGTGATACCTTCTTCTTTAAGAAAGTCATCGAACTCTCCAGACATATACTCACCACCTCGATCAGATCGAAGGGTTTTTCTGTTTGTAAGTTTGCTTTTCCACTAAAGCCCTAAAGACCTTAAATACGTTAAAGGTCTCGGATTTGTGTTTGAGCAAATAGACAAAACGGTATCTTGAGTAATCCTCGGTGAAGGTAACGAAGTATTCGTATCCTCCTCGTGCCCATGTGTTGAGCGGACCACATACATCAGAGCACACTAGCTCTTCAACCTTTATCGGAGAAAGGTCGCTTAGTCATTTTTCCTTATATGGAGGATTCACAAGTAGGTAGTCAACCTATTGCAGAGGCTTGGAGTGGACCGTCCCTCACAACTATCTTAATTTTGTCTAGACTGATATGACCAAGTCTTAAGTGCCAGAGATATGTTGATTTTATTAGATCAGAGGATTCATAAAGTTTGATCCTCTTTGGCTCCCTAACTAGATCATTATCTATTTCAGTGAGTAATAGAGAAGGTTGAGTGGGATAGATGTAGAAAAGAGCATTCTTCGTACATGCATCAGTGACAAAAGAATTATCAGTAAACGAAATACGAATTCCATTCTTAATGAACTTTAAACAATAATCTTGCTCAAGAAGACGATCAACAGATATTAAGTTCTTTCCAAAGGAAGGAATGAAATAGACATTATTCAAGTTTAAAGTGTAGTCTTCGAAAGACAGCATCACAGATTCCACAGCTTTCGCAGACACCAGGCTCCCATCACCCCATTTGAAGCAGAAGTCGCCTTCCTTTAAGCTTTTGGTTTTCTTGAAACCAGTCAAGGAACAACATATATGATTCGTAGCAACGGAGTCAAGAATCCACGTTGATACATTATCAGCTACTAAGCATGCTTCGGTAATTAGTACAATACTATGTTCCTTTGCTTTGAGATAGGTAGGACAGTTCTTCTTCTTGGCCTTGTGAGGTCTCTTCTTAGATCCGGAGGCGAAGGATTTATGCTCAGTAGCATATGCCTCTCCTTGGTTCCTCTTTCTCTAAGTGAGACCTTCAGCAGTGTAAAGCTCCTTTATAAGCTCGGTAACAGTGTACTCTAGCTTGTTCATGGAGTAGTTCAGCATGAAGGTATCAAGAGACTCGGGAAGAGTTTCTAAGATCATATCTATGGTATTCTTCCCATCAATCTCAGATCCTAGGATTTCCATTTCATTCAGATAACTAATGATCAGTATCATAAAGTCTAAGACAGGAGTCCCAGCCTTCATGCGACAGTTTATAAACTGTCGGACTGCTTGTTGCCTTGCTTGACGCCTTTGCCTTCCAAACATCTCATGAAGATTGTAGAGCATGTCGGCGACAGTCTCGATGTCACGATGTTGTTGTTCCAGCATAGTGTTCATAGATGCTAAGATATAGCACCTCACAATCTCAACGGATCGAAGCCAGGCCGCTAAGGCGTCTTTGTCCTCTTGAGTCGAATCATCATTCGTTTGAGGAGGACACGGAGTGGTGAGTACCTATTTGTGCTTGCTAACGGGAAGAATTAAGTTTAGGTTACGTAGTTTTCGGTTTCGAGTTTTTTTTAGGATAGGATGGTTGAGAGATGGTTGGGAGACATCTTGCCTGTAAGAGTTGAAACAAGTTTATGATTAGTCTTTTGGTTTAGGATTTAAGTTTGTTTAAGTTTTTAGGATGAACAAGACAGGAAAAATCCAAAGGTATTATGAACGAAATGACTCTTTACTCCTTCGAGGGAAGGCCGCAACGAGTCTCCTTTCATAAGTAAATGACTCGTCATTAATGCATAGCCAAGATGCCAATACATCATATTTGACTAGCCGCCTTATAAAAGAGTTTGATCACTCACATCCTTTCGCAGGGCCTCGAGGGAGGATTACTAGAGATGGAGTCTAAGTGCGTAACCAACCACTTAATCCAAAAGATCGACTTTGAAAAGCAATCCACCAAGGGGAGGCCTTACCTCATTGTCTCACTCTCGGACGTAGCTCATTAAGCAATGATCAGAGCAAAGCGCCGTTGAGTACTCTCATTTAATAGAGGGCCAACGAGGTGACTCTTAGTCTGGCGACAATTACACTTTTCATTAGTGTTGGGGATCGTAGGTTGTAAAGAACAAGTATAGCCCTCCCACTTAGTTTTTAGAGTTGGCACATCGTCTCTTATAAGTTCGGAAACAAATTTCCTAGTTACAGAGCAATAGAGTGGACTTCTAGAAAGGAATCCTAGATCTTCATGCTCAAGGAAGAGCAGTGTTAGTGCATAAAGGCACAAGGTACATACTCGGACTTTTTCCTATTTTCTATTCGGGAAAGTGCATGAGGGAAGTGTGAACTTCAACTTACTCGAACACTTGAAAGTTTGAGATTACACATCTTTTATTTTTCGGCTCGTCTACGAGGAGACCTCCCACTCAAATTTTAAAGAGCATATAAATTTTGAACATATGTGATATAGATATAGTTTTGAAAACATTTTGAAAACTTATTTGATTTGGATGGCAAAATATTTTCAAGTTTGAAAGTGAAAACGGTTTTTCAAAATTCAAACTAGATTTGTAAAAATTCAATTACAATTAAACTTTCAAAAATCAAAACATTTTAATCTTTCACATTATATTTATTATCTTATAAAAAAAATTCACAAGGAAATTTTCTCATTAGAGTTCTATAACTCATGGAGTGGGATCCTAAATTCGGAATTCAATAATTCTAAAAAACTGGACATTTGGAACAGCCGCGCACCTCGGAGTCAAATCGCCATAACTGGTGGCTCCAATGTCCTTTTGACCTAAAACTAATTGCATTGGAAAGAGGACAAACATACCTTTAATTTGATTTAGGAATCATTAAATTTCGTATTATGAGAAGAGAGTTATGCCACTTTTACTGCGGATTTTTCTCGAGCTTGAAGAAAACTGAAATAATTAAAGTACAAACTTTGGGTGCGAAAAAGAATCGAGTGTAACGGAACGTTTTAGGAAGTTGTTAAAGCTTTTATATGTGTTTTATTAAAATGGTAATAACATGGTATAAAAGAAAATGACAACAAACATAAAACGAACCGAGCAAATGAACGAAACTAGCAAGACAATATAACTAATCACAAAATTACTCGAAATTTCTCAAACTGATTCTAATGTTTTTTAGTAACATCCCAAAGTCATAGAAAGTCAACATGATTTTTAATTTTAAGGCATGAGCAATAAATTAAAAAAAATCTAAGAAAACAATTCTAACTTGTCACAAAATTAGTAAACTTTCGAAAACGATTTTCAAGCTCATAGTTTTAATTACATGTACATGCATATCTTTGACCATAGCTCTGATACCATTTGTTGGAATTGATCTATGGTTGTGAAATCCCGAAACTTAGCATTATCTATGTTAGAATATGTGGTGTGAAACTATGGGTTGAAATTTTTTTTTGGGTGTGTCGCTATATTTCCATTGTGCTTGTTTTTATATGTTTTGAGTACTTCGAATTTCAAGTTTAGATATGAGTTTGTTTGGTTGTTTTTTTTTATTATCTTTTTATTTTTATTTTTAGACTTGTTTTGGAACTTTTTGTATATATAAATATATATAAGCATTCATGTGACGATTAATTTAAACGTTGTTTTTGTAAATATCTAAAGCATATATATCTGTAATAATTTTGATATCTTAGCATGTCACATCTATATATATATATATAATATTAGTTATGTATTTAGGATACGAATAAGCATGTACCGACAGACTTTAACATATATGGACATATATATATGTGTATATATATACTATACTGATATATATACATGCTTTAACTTTATATATATATATATATATATATATATATATATATATATATATGAGTATGAAGAGATGGTTATCGCTTTTGAAAAGAAAAGAGTCCGTCATGATGACAATCTATTTAGCAGTAACAAATATATATATATATATATATATATGAATATATTTATGGGAAAATAACACATTTATACCCTGTGTTTTAGTGAAATGTCGAGTTTAACCCTCGGTTTTCAAAAATGTCGAGTTCATACCCTCTGTTTAACTAAAATGACGAAATTATACCCTCTGTTTAACTAAGATGACGAAATTATACCCTGAAATAGACAACAGTGTCACAAATATTCTTTTTATTGATTTTTCATTGACGTTGACTATAATATTTATATATAAACACCAATTATCTTTAATCATTCGCGCCATATATGTAATTTATTTAAAAACTAAAAAATAAACAACAATCTCTTAATCGTGAAGAACACAGAAAGAGGCAAATGGGTAAACATCGATAGTTGATAGTCATCAAAATCGCATATTCGAACAGAGAATCCAGGATTTAAAGTTACAATTCGAACGCGGAATGAAGTCATTTCTTAGGAGGTACGAGTTTTATTATTTAATTTCAATTTAAGGCTATTTTTATTTCAAAATTGAGAATTTGGAAGTTAGAGCACTGATTTAGATTTGATTTGGTTTTTCTTATATAAGAGTTAATATCAATGAAAATGAGATTTGTGACGCTGTTATTCATTTCAGGGTATAATTTCGTCATTTTAGTTAAACAGAGGGTATAATTTCGTGATTTTAGTTAAACAGAGGGTATGAACTCGACATTTTTGAAAACCGAGGGTTAAACTCGACATTTCACTAAAACACAGGGTATAAATGTGTTATTTTCCCTATATTTATATATGGATATACACGTTCAGTGAGTTAATAACAATATATATGAGAAGATTGAACAGCAATCGTTAGCTTTTTGGCCACAGTTATTTTGTGAAAGTATTAAAGTTGTGTTTTAATCACATTAATATGAGACGTTATTATTTCCTTAGTGGTCATTTTTTAATTTTCTCTTGATTTCCTCTGAAACTTTTGGTCAAATCCTCACGTAACCTTTTTGCTTCTCTCTTCCTCCAGACACAATTCAATTTTCTCTCTTCCTTTTCATTCTCTAAAAAAAAATACAAATTACCTAGTAGTATTTTTTTTCTTTCCTTGAGTTTTGGTGTTCATATAAAGATTAAGGAGCATCCTTTACGGTTATTTTTTAGAGGTATTTTTCCCTATGTACATATCTTTACATGATAACTTTGCTTGTTACAATTATTTTCTTATGAACAGTATCATTACAAAATTTCTTTGTTTTGCAAAGGTTTTTGAGAAGTAACGTGAATGGTTATCAATTTTAAAAGTTACGGTTATAATTTTAATCTGAGTATTTTTATACATGAATATGTCCGAGGTGCTTAATGCATATTTTTAAATTCATGATTTTTTAATAAACCGTTTTTATTCTAAAAATCTTTTACCATCGGTACGTAGAATTGTTTTTCCTCATAATCCAAACAGCGTGTTTGATTTTTTAAAATAGCTACAAAACGAATTTTTATTTGATATTTTTATGCCTGAATAGTATAGATGTCTTCGGTATGTCTTTAAAATTTTATGATTTTTAGTTGAATGGTTTATTTTATAAAAAACATTTACCATCGGTGCGCATATAGTTTTACATGGATTGAATCAGCAAGGTCTTGTCTTTTAAAAAATAACTAGAAGATGTATTTTGGAATGAAATTTTATACAAGATACTTTTATATGTTTATATTATATGATAAAATTTTGATGAGTTTTTAATTAGCAGAACTATTTCTAAACTGAAATTTTGTACCAGTGCGCAGATAGGTTCCAGAAATTTTTTTAAAGCGTCTTATACTTTTAATTCGGTTCTGTTATTTGGGATCCGATTTTGGTAACACCACTGAAGATGAAAACGTTCAGTTTTTTATTCTCTAGCTTCTGTAATTTTTTCAGAATTTTTCCAGAAAACGTTTTTTCCCCGATACTTTAGGATTAAGGGTATTTTGGTCTTTTCATGTCCAATTTTCATTTCTGGAATTCTTTTTTCAGCAGCCTTGTATGTTTTTTTTAAGAGTACCAGAGATAGTTAGTGATAAGCTTTATTTATTTTTATTCTTTCGTTTAGGTCCCGAGCCAAATACGTTTTCCGATCGTTCGATAGTTTAAAGTCGCACGTTCCCGAAACAAGGTGAGAATAATCTCACTACAATACGGATTAGTTTAAAATTAAATTACGATGAGTGTGTGATCTGAATTGGTTTATATGTGTTATATGATTGATTGTGTGATATCTCTTATGTGCATGTATATGTTATTGAGTGAATTGTGATTATTATGTTATGACTCGTTATGATGAGTTTATGTATGAGTTTAGTACAATTTTGGCATAACATGTTCTATTTATTAGCATGTTTCATTTATGTTTAGGTCATATATCATCTTTGTATGTAACGCAAATAATCAAGTGATAAGATAAGTAAGAGAGTCGTATCGCCTCGAGCTACGGAGGTATTAAGAGAATTCTCTCGAGCCGACCTACGAGCTCATAAAGGGAGTTTTCTCATATGATATGTTATTAGATGGTGCGAACTATGGGAGGTCGCAGCCCCGTAGTTCGTTTCCAAAGTGTACACTGAAATTGGTACGTCTACTCTAGGGGCACTCCGAATAAAATATGATAAGACTTATGATACGAAAGACCATGACACTATTAGAATTTAAAACACTAATAACCGGATCATGCATCGCATTACTCATCTTTTTGTGAGTTATTGTTATTCTCGCTGAGCGTTAGCTCATATTATGTGTATTCGTCTGTATTGTAGGTAAGCAACAAATAAATAAGTGAGGAGGGTGGATCAGCGGCGTTCGATGGCTAAGGGGTTGGGTTGTGATTCCGCTCGCTTATTTAAAAGACTTCCGCTACGAAATTTTATAAACACTCGGTTTGAGATTTTTATGCTTAAGATACTTTCCAAGTTTAATTAGTTGTGCAAAACTGAAGTTGAATTTTTATGGTTTTATTTCCGTTGAATATTCCAACCACCTACTTTAGTTTGGAATTTCTAATTAACTATTTCTCTTATATTCAAATAATGTTTTTGTAAGATTTCAAATGTTGGTTATTTTCAAAGTTGTTTTTATTTTAAAATCTAAACTTTATAAATTTATGAAACGATGTTTAAAAAAAAATTTATCCACTATTTTTTTTTAAAGTAAGAGAATTAAGCTTAGTATGACGGTCCGAAAAGTCGGGTCGTCACAGTTGGTATCAGAGCAATGAACCTACGACCACCCTCGCTATTCGATCGCACGGCTGCATCCCCTACTACAGTAAGTTAGTTTGTTTTATTTTGTTTATTTCTTAGTCTTTTTTTTTCTTTTCACTTAGATGCCTATGTCGAAGAATTTGAGGACAACCACCCGAGAGGTTCAAGCCGACCGTAAGGCCTTTGAGGCTTTCATGAACTCGAATCCCCCAACACTTTTCGGAGACGGAAGACCAGACGATTGTGCACTTGCTTGGTGTACAAACATGGAGGAACGTTTCCACCTGTTAAATATACGTGGTCCTCTGCAGCTCAGTATGCCAGCATGTCAACTTAAGGTTCCAGCACTCTCCTATTGGAAGGAGAAGCTCAGGAAACACCCAGATGCGGAGTGGAACATAATGAAGGAAGGTATCCTGCGCAACTTCACCCCAAAAGGATTTGAGGAAAAGATCACGAGACAGATCTATCGTCGAAACTCTGAGACATGGAGGATGATGCCCGAAGAAACGTTCGAGGATTACTACCACCGGTTTAATAACACTTTTAGCCGCCGACCAGAATCAATTACCGACGAAGAGCTGATTCAGCTATTTTGGGATAAGCTATCCGATTTCGAGAAAACTGTGGGGAAGGCTAAATTTTACAAACCCCCTTCGAAACCTTCTGGATTTACGCTTGAAGAATTCCTTTCAGACATGGAATTCCTCATTTACCTCGCGGCATGGCTTAGAAGAAATTTTCCTTCTGGGAGTGATGAAGAAGATTAAGATGGAGACTCACTGGATGATTGGAGGATGGGATCACCCGGAGAAGAATCGGAGGAAGACCCTTCTGAAGATGATCCAGACGAGGATTAAATTCCTCTTGCTATTCTAGACTTATGATTTATTTGTCTTTCCTTAATGTTTGAGATACCTTTTATACTTTTGTTATGGTTTTGGTTTTGCTTTAATTTGAGTGATATGCTCGAATTGGATTGCTTATTTTAGTTATATTTATTTTATGGGAAATGCACTCTCCTTTAAAGAGTTTTATAAAGTTTTATGTATGGAGTATGTACGTATTTTTCTTTCTTTTCATAATCGATCCCTTCTAGTAGCCAAAAGAAAAACCCTAATCACGACTATGTCTTCGAGTTTTTAGATGGAAAACGTCCCTGCCGCTCGTGGACGGGGTAGAGGAAGGGCACGAGGCCGAGGAAGAGAAAGGGGCAGAGTTGCCATTGAGGTTCCTAATCAAGATGCCCCTCAGGCTGCCCATTTTCCCGAACAACAAGAAGCCGAACATCCTCAAGGCCCTGCCCCTGCTGCTCAGCCAGCTGGCCAACCTGATCTGGCAGTTCTAGTTACTACCTTACTACATCGCATCGAAGCTCAAGAAGCTGAGATACACGATTTAAGGAACCAGCTTCATCAGGAAAATGAAGAGGTCGAAGAAGGGGAACAACCGCCACCGCCACCGCCACCGCCACCCTATGTTCCCATGCATGCGGGAGCTCAAGCCATTCCTCTGTGTACCGCAAATGGGTCAAGTCAATGTTGCTGTTGACCTATTCGAGAGGTTCAGGAGGATGAGGGCTCCGGAATTCGAAGGATCGACCGATCCGTTAGTAGCTGACGAATGGATATCGGAGATCAAGACGATCTTCAACTTCAGGAACATAACCGAGCAGGAGAAGGTCATATGTGCCTCATTTGTCATGAAGAAAGACGTGCGTTACTGGTGGGAAACAGTGGCAACAAGGAGGGATTTGCGAACCATGGCTTGGCATGACTTTTTGGAAGAGTTCACCAAGAAGTATTTCAACATGAGGGCAATGAATGTGCAACAGAAGGAGTTTGCGGAGCTGAAACAAGGCTCGATGACCGTGACTGAAGCGGTTAGTAAGTTCAACCAATTGGCGAGACTGTGCCCACACTTGGTTCCGACAGAGGCCGAAAGGGTCAGACGTATGATGAGCATGTTTCGACCAGAGTTGGCTTTAGCCATTGATAGTGGAAGTCAGCCACCTACCACGGTTGCCGATTGTCTTGAACGTGCCATGCGAGCTGAGTATCACTTGATCCAAGTGAAGGAGGAACGGGCCCAATTTTATAAGGCTCGGAAAGAAGATAGGGCTCAAAACAAGGGTCCCGACACCAATAAGAAGC
Source organism: Urtica dioica subsp. dioica (assembly GCF_054948205.1). Taxonomy (NCBI): domain Eukaryota; kingdom Viridiplantae; phylum Streptophyta; class Magnoliopsida; order Rosales; family Urticaceae; genus Urtica; species Urtica dioica. The sequence continues at coordinate 36,397,087 of NC_142758.1, forward strand.
CAAACCAACCAAGTAACCATCACCTTAACCGTAACAATCAAGGCTTCAGGGCGCAATTCCATGGAAATGGGAATGGGAAAAAAAGGACTCATCCCGGTAATGGAGGTAATGCCAACAACAAGGTCAAGGTAGAGGGGACAAATTTTCCAATATGCAAGACTTATGGAAAGATGCATCCTGGAGAATGCCGGAGAGGGACCGTGACCTTCTACAAGTGTGGTCAGTCGGGTCACTTCCTCAAGGACTGCCCGAAGCCGAATTTTGTTCAGAGTGGACAGTACCAGCCTCAGAATCAGAACGGCCGACTCAACTACATGCCGACCGCACTAGAAGGGCCACAAATCTCTTTGGGTCGTTTGGAAGCACCTGCATCCACCCAAATGCCACCACCAGCTCAAGCTCGTATCTACGCCTACACCAACGCCGATGCCTTAGCCAGCTCTTCGAATGTAGTAGCAGGTCAGCTTCCTATAGCTCATCTTGATGCCTTGGTATTGTTTGACTCTGGTGCTACGCATTGCTTTATTTCGTTAGAACTGGCTAGGAGATTAGGCGACAGTGTAGTGAAAACTAAGAAGGTTTTCAGGACGGCATTACCGTCTGGCGATATGTTATTATCGGAATATTGTCTTAAAGAGGTATCGATAATTATAAGTGGATAAGAGCTAAAGAGTGACTTCATTGTCTTAGAAATGAAAGACTTTGATGCCATCTTGGGTATGGACTTCTTGGTGGAGAATAATGCAGTGATCGATTGTTGGCGAAAAAGAGTAACCTTCAAATCGGTGACGGGGAAGAGGTTTACCTTTGTAGGAAGACCACTCAAGAAACCAAAGATGATGGTGTCAGCATTGCAAGCTAAGAGATTGATGAGTAAAGGGTGTCATGGATACCTAGCGTCTGTGGTGGACAAGACGAAGGAGGTCGAAACAAAACCACAAGATGTGCTAGTGGTGAGGGAATATGTTGACGTTTTTCCTGAAGATCTACCTGGTTTAGCGCCCGAACGCGAGATTTCTTTCGCAATCGAGTTGCTACCTGGAACAGGTCCAATTTCCAAAGCACCCTATCGTATGGCCCCTGCCGAGCTCAAAGAATTACAATCTTAACTTCAAGAATTGTTAGATAAGGGATTTATTCGCCCTAGTCATTCACCTTGGGGAGCACCCGTTCTATTTGTCAAAAAGAAGGATGGGTCTTTTCGCATGTGTATTGACTACCGAGAGCTAAATAAAGTGACGGTCAAGAACAAGTATCCTCTTCCAAGGATTGATGACTTGTTTGACCAACTCAAGGGGGCAAAGGTATTCTCGAAGATAGACTTGCGATCCGACTATCATCAATTACGGGTCAAGGATGACGATATCCCGAAGACAGCTTTTCGCACCCGCTATGGTCATTACGAATTCACTGTCATGCCTTTTGGACTCACTAACGCTCCAGCAGCATTCATGGACATGATGAATAGGATCTTTAGTGACGTCTTGGATAAGTTTGTTATCGTCTTCATCGATGACATACTGATTTACTCTAAGAGCGCCGTGTTGGAATCGATCTAGGGTTTGAGAAAATAATTAACACTTCGGTAAGCGGCGGAATTTTAAAAATTTTCTTTTGCAAGTAAAACAGTTTTTACTAACCTAGACAAGTGCAAGTACATGTAATTGAAAACCAATATAAGCTAGAAGTTTACTAACCTTTCTTGAAGCTTGAACTTTGAAGAAGCTTGTGGAAAGTTTGCAACGCTCGTCTCCCCTCGCAGCAGGTCTCTCTTTCTTTCCTCGGCACCTCGAGCAACCACGAAAGTTTCTATCACTAAATCACTCGAAAAGAAGGAATCAGTGAGTGGGCACTTTTAAACACTACGACTTAAGAACAAGTCTCGAAGTCGCAGAGCTAAACACTAGGTCGAGTGAGGACCTAGGTGCCAAGACAAGAAAAAATCGAAAATAAACTAGAGAGAGAGAGAGAGAGGATTTTCGGCCACAATGTCTAGAGAGAGAGTCTCTCAATCTCTAACTTGGATGAATGAAATGTGAGGAATGAGGCTCCAATTTATAGGAGGAGGATTACCTTCAAAAGGTAGATTCCTCTTTTCCTATTCCCTTGCACGTCCAACATGCCTCATGAAGGCTTAGGATTTGTTTCCTCATTTGATTTCCTCTTAGTTGGCCGAAAATGCAATTTCCTTCTTAAGGAAATTTGTTTCCCCTTTTTCTTTTGGCAAGTATCTTCATACATCAATGCACAAAATAAACTCTCTTTCCCACTATGGCATGAACGAAATTCAGCCTTATTTTCCTTGGGTTGGACGAAATTTGAGCATCTAGAAGGAGCTTCTAGATGTTTCTTCATTTGTTCATGACAACATAAGAAAAGCCCATTAAGAATTTTCAAGTAAAATTCTATGAAATGAAATTAATCCTCAAGGCCCAATTACACTAATATGGCTGAGTAATATTTATTTCATTTGTCATCATATGAAAATGTCAAAAAAATTTATTGACATTCTTTTCGTCCTATGTCCAAAAAGACAAAAATACCCTTTTGACAATTTTCGTAAAACTGTCCCGTTCTTGTTTTGACTTAGCTTCCAGTTTAACTATTCCTATCAATGTGATTCGTGACAGTGACCTCATGGACCCAAATGAACAAAGCTTGAGCTAAACACTTGGACTCAAAAGTTCACAAACCTTTTCCAAGTTTAGCTTAATGCCAACTGACTCCACTAAAGAGCTGACACTGAAAATCTCTCGGCTCAAATGAATTTGTTTTCTACTCAAGAATTCGACCTAATTATGATGAGCGGATCCACTGAATATTATCTATGTTTACCCTTCATGAATGTCATCAGCTAGTCGGGATTTACTAAATTACCATTTTACCCTTCTAGCTGTTATTTCCTCAACTCCTTTGTCGTTTGTGAATAAGTTAGAAACAATGTATTGACGAGGAGCTAACAAGTCACATTGTTTCATCCAAAAGAGTCAGGACTCAATTTGGACACTGGCCAGTTCATTTATTCACACTCCAAGGAACAAAGCATGAGGTGACATACATTGCATTTCAGCAATCTTGTACATGAATTCCATATCTATGAGAACTTCACAAAGTTACTCATGACATACTCACAACTTAGTACTTCACCAATAGGCCTTGTTCGGAATCACATAGTGAGTCCGAACTGTGACTTTCTCAAATGAGAATACTAAGGTGTGAAATGGCATGTCTCATTTCAGGATTAAGGTAAGCATGATGCAATTCGTACATAGTGACTTCGAGACACAAGAGGTTAAATGGTTTGTTCTTATATTGTCTCTAGAAGTGCACTGGTCAATTCAGTACCTTCGGAAGATACCTAGAAGAACTATAGAGTCTCCAACTCTCAATGCCTCATAACCAGACATCATAGATTCTTCTAACAATCGTACTGAGGTCAATAGTCCTTTGACCCTAAGATTGCGAATATATCGTTTTAAGCAAACTACGAAGAGTTCGTTCATGCAAATCTACATTTGTCTCTTCGTAAGTTGTTAAGTTTGTTTATGGACTAAAAGACTAAGGTTTTATCATAAAGCTTCAAACAAAGAAAGAATGAATGAACGTTTCAACTTTATTAATGAATGAATAGGCAATTACAAGCAAGAGTCTTCATGAGACTTTATTACATCAAATGTACAAAATAAAGATTACAACTCTTCTTGTGGGCACCATTGACAACAAACTCCCACTTGACTCAAAGAAGATGTGTGTAGTCTTTCATGCCTAATCCCTCACGATGTTGGTCGAAGACCTTGTTCGCTAGGGCCTTGGTGAATGGATCTGCTAGGTTGTCCACCGTTGAGATCTTGTTCACTTCCACGTCTCCGCGCTGCACGATCTCTCGAATCAAATGGTATTTCCTCTCAATATGCTTAGAGCGCTTATGGCTTCTAGGTTCCTTTGAGTTAGCGACAGCCCCACTATTATCACAATAAAGGGTCATGGGCTCGTCGACGTTTGGAACAACTTCCAAATACTTGAGGAATTTTCTAAGCCATACAGCCTCTTTGGATGCTTCACAAGCAGCCACATATTCTGCTTCCATTGTGGAGTCGGCAATGCAAGATTGCTTAATACTTCTCCACACAACAGCTCCACCATTAAGGATGAACACAGATCCCGAAGTGGATTTCCTGGAATCCTTATCCGCTTGAAAATTGGAGTCAGTATATCCCGTCATAGTCAGGTCAGTACCTGAGTATGTAAGCATCAAGTTCCTAGTTCTTCGAAGATACTTAAGAACATGCTTAACAGCAATCCAGTGCTCGGGTCCAGGGTTGGATTGGAAACGGCTAACTACGCCAACGGCGAAACAGATGTCAGGTCTAGTGCAAAGCAGAGCATACATGAGGATTCCTACGGGAGAGGCGTAAGGAATTTTCCTCATGTCTTCAATCTCTTGTGCAGTCTTGGGAGACTGGTCCTTAGAGAGTGAAACTCCATGCCTAAAGGGTGTTTGGCCCTTCTTGGAGTCTTGCATCGAGAAGCGATCCATTATCTTATCAATATAAGATGCTTGAGAGAGCGACAGGGTCCGGTTTTTCCTATCTCGAAAGATTTGGATCCCCAGAATGTACGCGGCTTCTCCTAGATCCTTCATATCGAATTGCTTTGCCAGCCAGACCTTAACCTCATATAACTTACCCACGTCATTACCAATGAGTAGTATATCATCGACATATAGTACCAGAAACACAACTTTACCTTCGTGTATTAACTTGTAAATACAAGGCTCATCTATTGACTGTTCAAAGCCAAAGCTCTTTACAGTTTCATCGAATCTAATATTCCATGACCTAGATGCTTGCTTTAATCCATAAATGGACTTAAGCAACTCACAAACCTTGGTATCTTGACCTTCTTCCACGAAACCGTCTGGTTGAGCCATGTAAATGCGCTCGTCAAGATTGCCATTCAGAAAGGCCGTCTTGACATCCATTTCCCAGATCTCATAGTCGAGAGCTACAGCTATGGATAGGAGTATGTGGATGGATTTAAGCATCGCGACTGGCGAGAAGGTTTCTTCATAGTCAATCCCTTCTTGTTGGGTATAACCCTTCGCCACAAGTCGTGCTTTGAACGTCTCGACGTTCCCATCAGGACCTCTTTTCTTCTTGTATATCCACTTACACCCTACGGGTTTAATCCCTTCAGGAAGGTCTACAAGTTCCAGACATTGTTGACATACATCGAGTGCATTTCAACTTTCATGGCGTCAAGCCAAATGTTTGATTCAGAACAAGCCATCGCTTGGCTATAGGAAACAGGATCATCCATGTCAGAGACGGCTACAAGAGAGTCTCCATAAGACATGTACCTGTCAGGCTTTAGAGTAGCCCTCCCAGTGCGTCTAAGTACTACTTGACGAGATTCTGATGAGTTAGGTTGTGTTTCAGTTTGGGTAAGAACAGTTCTTACAGATGAGGTAGAAGCTTCCTCACCCAACTTTTCTTCAAGCACAATTTTGCTTCTAGGTTTTGCATCCTTCATAAAGTCCTCCTCGAGGAAACGAGCATTCGTGCTAACGAAAGTCTTATCGTCCTCGGGACTATAGAAAGTAAAACCTTTGGTTTCCTTTGGATATCCCACAAACAGGCACAATTCTGACCTACTAGCCAACTTGCTAGTCTTTTGCCTCAGCACGTGTGCAGGGCAGCCCCAAATTCGGATGCGGCCAAGATTCACTTTACGGCCAGTCCATCGTTCATAAGGAGTACCAGGAACCGTTTTGGACGGAACTTGGTTCAGAATATAGGCGGTTGTTTCAAGGGCATATCCCCAAAAGGAAAGCGGGACTGATGAGTAATTCATCATTGATCTAACCATCTCCATAAGAGTTCGGTTTCTTCTCTCTGACACTCCGTTTTGTTGAGCTGTGCCAGGTGCGGTAAGCTGAGAAGCGATACCTTCTTCTTTAAGAAAGTCATCGAACTCTCCAGACATATACTCACCACCTCGATCAGATCGAAGGGTTTTGATCACTTTGCCAGTTTGCTTTTCCACTAAAGCCCTAAAGACCTTAAATACGTTAAAGGTCTCGGATTTGTGTTTGAGCAAATAGACAAACCCATATCGTGAGTAATCATCAGTGAAGGTAACGAAGTATTCGTATCCTCCACGTGCCTGTTGGCTGAGCGGACCACATACATCAGAATGTATTAGTTCCAGCAACTCAGTGGCTCTTCGACCTTTATCAGAGAAAGGTCGCTTAGTCATTTTTCCTTCTATGCAGGATTCACAAGTAGGTAGTGAACCTATTGCAGAGGCTTGGAGTGGACCATCCCTCACAAGTCTCTTAATCCTTTCTAGACTGATATGACCAAGTCTTAAGTGCCATAGGTGTGTTGATTTTGTTAGATCGGAGGATTCAGAAAGTTTGATCCTCTTTGGCTCCCTAATTAGATCATTATCTATTTCGGTGTCTAAAAGAGAAGGTTGAGTGGGATATATGTAGAAAAGAGCATTCTTCATACATGCATCAGTGACAAAAGAATTATCAGGAAACGAAATATGAATTCCATTCTTAATGAACTTTAAACAATAATCTTGCTCACGAAGACGAGCAACGGATATTAAGTTCTTCCCAAAGGTAGGAACAAAATAAACATTATTCAAGTTTAAAGTGCGGTCTTCAAAAGACATCGTCACGGATCCCACAGCCTTTGCAGACACCAGGTTCCCATCACCCCATTTGAAACAGAACTCGCCTTCCTCTAAGCTTTTGGTTTTCTCGAAACCATTCAAGGAACAACAAATATGGTTAGTAGCAGCGGAGTCAAGAATCCACGTTGATACATTATCAGCTACTAAGCATGCTTCGGTAACTAGTACAATACTATGTTCCTTTGCTTTGAGATTGGCAGGACAGTTCTTTTTATCGGCCTTGTGAGGTCTCTTCTTAGTTCCAGAGGCGGAGGATCTTTGCTCAGTAGCATGTGCCTCTCCTTGATTCCTCTTTCTCTTAGTGAGACCTACAGTAGTGTGAAGTTCCTTCATAAGCTTGGTAACAGTGTACTCTAGCTTGTTTATGGAGTAGTTCATCTTGGAGGTATCAAGAGATGGGGAGAGTTTCTAAGATCATATCTATGACATTCTTCCCATCAGTCTCAGATCCTAGGATTTCCATTTTATTTAGAAAACTAATGATCAGTATCATAAAGTCTCTAACAGGAGTCCTAGCCTTCATATGACAGTTCATAAACTGTCGGACTGCTTTTTGCCTTGCTTGACGCCTTTGCCCTCCAAATATCTCAAGGAGATTGTAGAGCATTTCGGCGGCAGTCTCGATGTCGCGATGTTGCTCTTTCGGCATATTGTTCATAGATGCCAAGATATAGCACCTCACAATCTCATCGGATCGAAGCCAGGCCGCTAAGGCGTCATTGTCCTCTTGAGTCGAATCATCATTCGTCAGAGGAGGACACGGGGTGGTGAGTACCCATTTGTGCTTGGTAAGGATTATGTCGAGGTTAAGTTTCGAGTCTATGTAGTTTTCGTTTTCGAGTTTGTTCGAGGAAAGAATGAAAGAGAGAGAGTTGGGAGACATATTGAAGACTAAGGTTTTATCATAAAGCTTCAAACAAAGAAAGAATGAATGAACGTTTCAACTTTATTAATGAATGAATAGGCAATTACAAGCAAGAGTCTTCATGAGACTTTATTACATCAATTGTACAAAATAAAGATTACAACTCTTCTTGTGGGCACCATTGACAACACGCCGAAGACCACGAGGGACACTTACGAGTTGCACTCCAGACGCTGAGACAACATCAGTTGTATGCCAAATTCTCGAAGTGTGAATTTTGGTTGGATAAAGTGCATTTTCTCGGACACGTGGTTTCTAAAGACTGAATCTCCGTCGATCCTGCTAAGATAGAATCCGTGAATGATTGGAAGCAACCTCGAAGTGTGACAGAGATAGGGAGTTTCCTCGGTCTAGCAAGGTACTATAGAAGATTTGTGGAAGGATTTTCTACGTTAGCTGCTCCACTCACTGCCCTCACCAAGGAAGATAAGAAGTACGAGTGGACCGAGAAGTGTGAAGAAAGTTTCCACGAGTTGAAGAGAAGACTCACCACCGCGCCAATCCTCATAGTCCCTGAAAGTGGAGAACCTTTGTCTATCTACAGTGATGCATCAAAAACAGGTCTTGGTGCAGTGTTAATGCAAAATGGCAGAGTTGTGGCTTGTGCGTCATGACAACTCAAGAATCACGAGAGGAATTATCCTACTCATGATTTGGAATTAGCGGCAGTGGTTTTTGCTCTCAAGATCTGGATACACTACTTGTATGGAGTTCGATGCGAGATATTCACCGATCATAAGAGTTTAAAGTACATTTTTACTCAGAAAGAGTAGAACATGAGACAAAGAAGGTGGCTAGAATTGGTTAAGGATTACGATTGTGGTATCCATTACCATCCCGGAAAAGCGAATGTGGTAGCTGATGCGTTAAGTAGGAAATATGTGGCTCGGCTATCGATGATGCATGCATTATCTCCTCAACTCGTTGACGAAATCAACAACTTGGAGGTTGAAATTGTCACCCGGGGATTAGCCAACGTGACATTACAATCAGATATGTTTGAGAGAATCAAAGAAGCGCAAAGACGTGATCCTGAGATATCAAGGCTGAAGGACAATGAACTGCAAGGTCAGGATTCAAAATTTTCTCTCGCGGAGAATGATGTACTCTTTTTCGATGGAAGGATCTGTGTACCCAACGAAAAATGAGTTACGAAGACAGATTTTGACCGAAGCACATGAGACTCCATATTCAGTTCACCTAGGTTCCACGAAGGTGTATCAAGGCCTCTGAGATCACTTCTGGTGGAACGGAATGAAGGGCGAGGTTGGAAAGTTCGTCAGTAAATGTCTTACCTGCCAAAAAGTGAAGGCCGAACATAAACGACCAGCTGGAGAGTTACAACCAATCGAGGTTCCCGAATGGAAGTGTGAACAAATCACAATGGATTTTGTGGTTGGTTTACCTAAGACAATTGAGGGTTATGATTCTATATGGGTAGTGGTGGATCGTTTGACCAAATCTGCCATATTCATACCGATGAAAGTCACGTACTCCGTGGAGAAGTTGGCTGAACTATACGTTAATAACGTAGTGAGACTGCATGGCGTTCCTTTATCCATCATCTCAGATCGTGACGGTCGTTTTACTTGTAACTTCTGGAGGTGCGTGCAAAAGTCTATGGGATCGTAACTGAAGTTCAGTACTACTTTTCACCCCCAGACGGATGGCCAATCTGAAAGGACTATTCAGACCTTAGAGGATATGCTACGAGCGTGTGTCATAGATTTTGGTGGGAGTTGGAATAAGAGGCTACCACTTATTGAATTTTCATACAACAATAGCTACAAGCTTCAATCGGCGTCGCCCCATATGAAGCTCTTTATGGCAGAAAGTGTCGATCTCCGATTCACTGGTTCGAATCCGGAGAAAATAGCCTCGAGAAGACAGATTTTATTCGTGACACCACTGAAGCCATCAAGAAGATACGAGATCGAATGGGAACTGCTCAAAGCCGACATAAGAGCTACGCTGACAAAAGAAGACGACCACTGGAATTTCAAGAAGGAGACTCCGTATTCTTGAAGGTAGCACCTCTCAAGGGCGTGATGAGATTTGGAAAGAAGGGAAAATTGAGCCCGAGGTACATTGGTCCTTTCGAGATCACAGACAGAGTCGGAAAAGTAGCCTACCGTCTAGCTCTGAATCCCGAGTTAGCATCGGTGCACAATGTGTTTCACGTCTCAATGCTCAAAAAGTACCTGCCCGATCCAAATCATGAGTTAATACAAGAGCCTATCGAAGTACACGAAGACTTGAAGTATGAAGAAAGGCCAGTACAAATTCTTGATCGTGAAGAAAAGATCCTAATGAACAAGGTGATTCCATTAGTCAAGGTACTTTGGCGGAATCATAAAATCGAAGAAGCCACTTGGGAGCGAGAAGATGATATAAGATTACGATATCCCGATCTTTTCATAGAAGTGTAGTATGAACAAGTAAGTTTTCTCATGTTTCCTCTCATAATTCTTGTCAATTTTCGGGACGAAAATTCCAATGAGAAGGGGAGATTGTGAAATCCCGAAACTTAGCATTATGTATGTTAGAATATGTGGTGTGAAACTATGGGTTGAAATTTTTTTTTGGGTGTGTCGCTATATTTCCATTGTGCTTGTTTTTATATGTCTTGAGTACTTCGAATTTCAAGTTTAGATATGAGTTTGTTTGGTTGTTTTTTTTTATTATCTTTTTATTTTTATTTTTAGACTTGTTTTGGAACTTTTTGTATATATAAATATATATAAGCATTCATGTGACGATTAATTTAAACGTTGTTTTTGTAAATATCTAAAGCATTTATATCTGTAATAATTTTGATATCTTAGCATGTCACATATATATATATATATATATATATATATATATATATATATATATATATATATATTAGTTATGTATTTAGGATACGAATAAGCATGTACCGACAGACTTTAACATATATGGACATATATATATGTGTATATATATACTATACTGATATATATACATGCTTTAACTTTATATATATATATATATATATATATATATATATATATGAGTATTCTAAAAATCTTTTACCATCGGTACGTAGAATTGTTTTTCCTCATAATCCAAACAGCGTGTTTGATTTTTTAAAATAGCTACAAAACAAATTTTTATTTGATATTTTTATGCCTGAATAGTATAGATGTCTTTGGTAAGTGTTTAAAATTTTATGATTTTTAGTTGAATGGTTTATTTTATAAAAAATATTTACCATCGGTGCGCATATAGTTTTACATGGATTCAATTAGCAAGGTCTTGTTTTTTTAAAAATACCTAGAAGATGTATTTTGGAATTAAAGTTTTATACAAGATACTTTTATATGCTTATATTATATGATAAAATTTTGACGAGTTTTTAATTAGCAGAACTATTTCTAAACTGAAATTTTGTACCAGTGCGCAGATAGGTTCCAGAAATTTTTTTAAAGCGTCTTATACTTTTAATTCGGTTCTGTTATTTGGGATCCGATTTTGGTAACACCACTGAAGATGAAAACGTTCAGTTTTTTATTCTCTAGCTTCTGTAATTTTTTCAGAATTTTTCCAGAAAACGTTTTTTCCCCGATACTTTAGGATTAAGGGTATTTTGGTCTTTTCATGTCCAATTTTCATTTATGGAATTCTTTTTTCAGCGGCCTTGTATGTTTTTTTTAAGAGTACCAGAGATAGTTAGTGATAAGCTTTATTTATTTTTATTCTTTCGTTTAGGTCCCGAGCCAAATACGTTTTCCGATCGTTCGATAGTTTAAAGTCGCACGTTCCCGAAACAAGGTGAGAATAATCTCACTACAATACGGATTAGTTTAAAATTAAATGACGATGAGTGTGTGATCTGAATTGGTTTATATGTGTTATATGATTGATCGTGTGATATCTCTTATGTGCATGTATATGTTATTGAGTGAATTGTGATTATTATGTTATGACTCGTTATGATGAGTTTATGTATGAGTTTAGTACAATTTTGGCATAACATGTTCTATTTATTAGCATGTTTCATTTATGTTTAGGTCATATGTAATCTTTGTATGTAACGCAAAATAATCAAGTGATAAGATAAGTAAGAGAGTCGTACCGCCTCGAGCTACGGAGGTATTAAGAGAATTCTCTCGAGCCGACCTACGGGCTCATAAAGGGAGTTTTCTCATATGATATGTTATTAGATGGTGCGAACTATGGGAGGTCGCAGCCCCGTAGTTCGTTTCCAAAGTGTACACTGAAATTGGTACGACTACTCTAGGGGCACCCCGAATAAAATATGATAAGACTTATGATACGAAAGACCATGACACTATTAGAATTTAAAACACTAATAACCGGATCATGCATCGCATTACTCATCTTTTTGTGAGTTATTGTTATTCTCGCTGAGCGTTAGCTCATATTATGTGTATTCGTCCGTATTGTAGGTAAGCAACAAATAAATAAGTGAGGAGGGTGGATCAGCGGCGTTCGATGGCTAAGGGTTGTGGTTCCGCTCGCTTATTTAAAAGACTTCCGCTACGAAATTTTATAAACACTCGGTTTGAGATTTTTATGCTTAAGATACTTTCCAAGTTTAATTAGTTGTGCAAAACTGATGTTGAATTTTTATGGTTTTATTTCCGTTGAATATTCCAACCACCTACTTTAGTTTGGAATTCCGAATTAACTATTTCTCATATATTCAAATAATGTTTTTGTAAGATTTCAAATGTTGGTTATTTTCAAAGTTGTTTTTATTTTAAAATCTAAACTATATAAATTTATGAAACGATGTTTAAAAAAAAATTTATCCACTATTTTTTTTAAAGTAAGAGAATTAAGCTAACTATGACGGTCCGAAAAGTCAGGTCGTCACAATGGTTAAGAAAAGATTTAACGCTTCGAGCAAACGGCGGAAATTAAAAATTTTCTTTAAAACAAGTAAAACGATTTTACTTACCTCGACAAAGAGCAATTACATATAAATTAAAACTATTAAAGAGCATTATTTATTTACTAACCTTTGCGAAGCTTGAATGTTGAGAAGCCTTAGGAAGGTTGAAACGTTCATCTCCCCACGCAGCTCGTCTTTCTTCTTTCCTCGGGAACTCAAGCAACCACGAAAGTTTCTATCACAAGAAACACTCGAGAAAGAAAGGAATTAGTGTGTGGGCACTTTTAAACACGACGACTCAAGAACAAGTCTTGGAGTCGAAGAGCTAAAACACTAGGTCAAATGTGGACCTAGGTGCCAAAACAAAAACGAAAGAAACTTAGAGAGAGAGAGAGAGAGAGAGAGAGAGATAAAGGAGGCGGCCACAAGTTCGAGAGAGAAAATCTCTCAATCTCTAACTTATGTGGGATGAGAAAACAATGAGAATGAAGGCTCTATTTATAGGAGAGGGATTACCTTCAACAAGGTAGTTTCCTCTTCTATAGAATATCACATATTAATGAACAAATATTGCCCTTTTTCTCTTTATGTCACACGGCCAAGCTTCCTTCTAGAAGCCTTGGATTTGTTTCCTCTTTTGTTTTGCTTCTCCCTTGCCTATTGTTGGCCGAAATCCCATTTCCTTGTATAGGAAATTTGTTTCCTCTTTTTCTTTTGGTAAGTATCTTCATGCATCAATGCACAAAATAAATCTCTTATTCTCTCTATGGTATAGACGGCCAATGGGCTTCTAGATGTTTCTTCACTTGTTCTGTTGTCAATGGTGCCCACAAGAAGAGTAGTAGTGTCTATTTATGTACATTTGATGTCATATAGTCTTACGAAGACTCTTGCTTGTAATTGCCTATTCATTCATTAATAAAGTTGAAACGTTCATTCATTCTTTCTTTGTTTGAAGCTTTATGATAAAACCTTAGTCTTTTAGTCCATAAACAAACTTAACAACTTACGAAGAGACAAATGTAGATTTGCATGAACAAACTCTTCGTAGTTTGCTTAAAACGATATATTCGCAATCTTAGGGTCAAAGGACTATTGACCTCAGTATGATTGTTAGAAGAATCTATGATGTCTGGTTATGAGGCATTGAGAGTTGGGGACTCTATAGTTCTTCTAGGTATCTTCCGAAGGTACTGAATTGACCAGTGCACTTCTAGAGACAATATAAGAACAAACCATTTAACCTCTTATGTCTCGAAGTCACTATGTATGAATTGCATCATGCTTACCTTAATCCTGAAATGAGACATGCCATTTCACACCTTAGTATTCTCATTTGAGAAAGTCAAAGTTCGGACTCACTATGTGATTCCGAACAAGGCCTATTGGTGAAGTACTAAGTTGTGAGTCTATCATGAGTAACTTTGTGAAGTTCTCATAGATATGGAATTCATGTACAAGATTGCTGAAATGCAATGTATGTCACCTCATGCTTTGTTCCTTGGAGTGTGAATAAATGAACTGGCCAGTGTCCAAATTGAGTCCTGACTCTTTTGGATGAAACAATGTGACTTGTTAGCTCCTCGTCAATACATTGTTTCTAACTTATTCACAAGCGACAAAGGAGTTGAGGAAATAACAGCTAGAAGGGTAAAATGGTAATTTAGTAAATCCCGACTAGCTGATGACATTCATGAAGGGTAAACATAGATAATATTCAGTGGATCCGCTCATCATAATTAGGTCGAATTCTTGAGTAGAAAATAAATTCATTTGAACCGAGAGATTTTTAGTGTCAGCTCTTTAGTGGAGTCAGTTGGCATTAAGCTAAACTTGGAAAAGGTTTGTGAACTTTTGAGTCCAAGTGTTTAGCTAAAGCTTTGTTCATTTGGGTCCATGAGGTCACTGTCACGAATCACATCGATAGGAATAGTTAAACTGGAAGCTAAGTCAAAACAAGAACGAAAATAGTCAAAAGGGTATTTTTGTCTTTTGAGACATATGATGAAATGAATGTCAATAAATTTTTTGACAAGTTCATTTGATGACTTAATGTCACTCGGCCATAACTTGATTATTGGGCCTTGTGAATTAATTTCGTTTCATAAGAATTTTATTGAAAATTCTTAATGGGCTTTTCTCATGTTGTCATGAACAAATGAAGAAGCTTCTAGAAGCTCCTTCTAGATGAGAATAGGCGCCCATAATACCCAAGAGGAAAGAGAGATTATTTTGTGCATAAATGTATCAAGATACTTGCCAAAAGAAAAAGAGGAAACAAATTTGCATATGAGATGCATAGGGGAATCGGCCAAGAGAGTAATGGGCAAGGCAAGGAACAAAAAAGGAAACAAATCCAAGCCTCTAGGAGGCAGCCTTGGGCGCCCAACATGGAATGGGAAATAAGGGATTTTTGCTCATGAATATGTGATATTCTATAGAAGAGGAAAGTACCTTATTGAAGGTAAAACCTCTCCTATAAATAGGAGCCCCATTCCTCACATTTCATTCATCCTAAGTTAGAGATTGAGAGACTCTCTCTCTAGACATTATTGGCCGAAACTCCTCTCTCTCTCTCTCTCTTTCTAGTTTATTTTCGATTTTTCTTGTTTTGGCACCTAGGTCCTCACTCGACCTAGTGTTTAGCTCTGCGACTTCAAGACTTGTTCTTAAGTCGTAGTGTTTAAAAGTGCCCACTCACTGATTCCTTCTTTTCGAGTGATTTAGTGATAGAAACTTTCGTGGTTGCTCGAGGTGCCGAGGAAAGAAAGAGAGACGTGCTGCGAGGGGAGACGAGCGTTGCAACTTTCTATGAGCTTCTCAAAGATCAAGATTCAAGAAAGGTTAGTAAACTTCTTAGCTCATATTAGTTTTTAAATTACATGTACTTGCACTTTGTCTAGGTTAGTAAAAAACTGTTTTTACTTGTAAAAGAAAATTTTTAAAATTCTGCCTCTTACCGAAGCGTTAATTATTTTCTTAAACCCTAGATCGATTCCAACAAATGGTATCAGAGCTATGGTCAAAGATTAGCATGTACATGTTTTTTAAAATTATGAGCTTGAAAATCGTTTTCGAAAGTTTACTAATTTTGTGACAAGTTAGAATTGTAATCTTAGATTTTTTTTAATTTAATGCTCTTGTCTTTAAATTAAAAAGCATGTTGATTTTCTATGAGTTTGGGATGTTTTTAAAACACATTAGAATCAGTTCTAAAAGTTTTTAATTTTTTATATTGAAAAACGTGTTTTAAAGGTTTGAGAAATTTCGGTAAATTTTGTGACTAGTTACTTTGTCTTTCTAGTTTCTTTTATTTACCGTATTCGTTTTATGCTTGTTGTTATCTCTTTTATTCTATGTTATTACCCTGCTAATAAAACACAAATAAAAGCTTTAAACAACATCTTAAAACGTTCCGTTACACTCGATTCTTTTTCGCACCTAAAAAGGACCAAGCTTTAATTTATTTATTTTTCTTCGAGCTGGAGTAAACCCGCATTAAAAGTGGCATAACTCTCTCCTCAGAAATCTAAATTTAATGATTCTTGAATCAAATTAAAGCTCTGTCTGTCCTCTGTCCAATGCCACCGGTTTCGGCTGAAAAAGACATCGGAATCGCCAGATATGGCAATTTTACTCCGAGGTGCGCGGCTGTCTGAAACTCCAGTTTTTTAGAAATCCGGATTTTCAAACCCCACTACCATGAGTTATAGAACTCTAATGAGAAAATTTTCTTGAGCAAAAATGTTTTTCATATGATTATAAACATGATGTGTAAGATTAAAATGTTTTGATTTTTGAAAGTTTAATTGAAATTGATTTTTTACAAAACTAGTTTGAATTTTGAAAAACGGTTTTCACTTTCAAACTTGAAAATATTTTGTCATCCAAATCAAATAAATTTTCAAAATGTTTTCAAAACTATATCTATATCACATATGTTCAAAATCTATATGCTCTTGAAAATTTGAGTGGGAGGTCTCCTTGTAGACAAGCCGAAAAATAAAAAGATGTGTAATCTCAAACTTTCAAGTGTTCGAGTGAGTTGAAGTTCACACTTCCCTCATGCACTTTCCCGAAATAGAAAATAGGAAAAGATCAAGTATGTACCTTGTGCCTTTATGCACTAATACTGCTCTGAACATGTCGATCTAGGATTCTCTTCTAGTTGTCCGCTCTGTCGCTCTCTAACTAGGAAATTTGTTTCCGAACTTAAAAGAGTCGATGAACCAACTCCAAAAACTAAGTGGGAGGGTTATACTTGTTGTTTGTAACCCACGATCCCCAACACTAATGAAAAGTGCAAGTGTCGCCGGACTAAGAGTCACCCTCGTGGCCCTCTCTTAAATGAGAGTACTCAAGGGCGCTTTGCTCTGATCATTGCTCAATGAGCTACGTCTGAGAGTGAGACGATGATGACAAGGCCTCCCCTCGGCGGATTGTTTTTCAAAGTCAATCTTTTGGACTAAGTGGTTGGTTACACACTTAGACTCAATCCCTAGTAATCCTCCCTCGAGGCCCTGCGAAAGGATGTGAGTGATCAAACCAATTTACAAGGTGGCTAGTCAAAATTGATGTATTGACATCTTGGCTATGCATTAATGATGAGTCATTTACTTATGAAAGGAGACTCGTTACGGCCTTCCCTCGAAGGAGTAAAGTGTCATTTCGTTCATAACACCTTTGGATTTTATAAAGTCTTAAACAAACTTAAATCCTAAACCAAAGACTAATCATAAACTTGTTTCAACTTTTATAGGCAATATGTCTCCCAACTCTCTCTCTCTTTCATTCTTTCCTCGAACAAACTCGAAAACGAAAACTACATAGACTCGAAACGTAACCTCGACATAATACCTACCGTTAACAAGCACGAATGGGTACTCACCACCCCGTGTCCTCCTCTGACGAATGATGATTCAACTCAAGAGGACAATGACGCCTTAGCGGCCTGGCTTCGATCCGATGAGATTGTGAGGTGCTATATCTTGGCATCTATGAACAATGTGCTGAAAGAGCAACATCGTGACATCGAGACTGCCGCTGACATGCTCTACAATCTCCTTAAGATGTTTGGAGGGCAAAGGCGTCAAACAAGGCAACAAGCAGTCCGACAGTTTATGAACTGCCATATGCAGGCTAGGACTCCTATTGGAGACTTTATGATATTGATCATTAGTCATCTGAGTAAAATGGAAATCCTAGGATCTGAGATTGATGGGAAGAATGTCATAGATATGATCTTAGAAACTCTCCCCGCATCTCTTGATACCTTCAAGATGAACTACTCCATTAACAAGCTAGAGTACACTGTTACCAAGCTTATGGAGGAACTTCACACTGCTGTAGGTTTCACTAAGAAAAAGAGGAATCAAGGAGAGGCACATGCTACTGAGCAAAAAGCCTCCGCCTCTGGAACTGTGAAGAGACCTTACAAGGCCGATAAAAAGAACTGTCCCGCCTATCTCAAAGCAAAGGAACATAGTATTGTACTAGTTACCGAAGCATGCTTAGTAGCTGATAATGTATCAACGTGGATTCTTGACTCCGCTGCTACTAACCATATTTGCTGTTCCTTGAATGGTTTCAAGAAAACCAAAAGCTTAGAGGAAGGCGAGTTCTGTTTCAAATGGGGTGATGGGAGCCTGGTGTCTACAAAGGCTGTGGGATCCGTGACGCTGTCTTTTGAAGACCGCACTTTAAACTTGAATAATGTTTATTTTGTTCCTACCTTTGGGAAGAACTTAATATCCGTTGCTCGTCTTCGTGAGCAAGATTATTGTTTAAAGTTCATTAAGAATGGAATTCGTATTTCGTTTCCTGATAATTCTTTTGTCACTGATGCATGTATGAAGAATGCTCTTTTCTACATCTATCCCACTCAACCTTCTCTTTTAGACACCGAAATAGACAATGATCTAATTAGGGAGCCAAAGAGGATCAAACTTTCTGAATCCTCCGATCTAACAAAATCAGCACACCTATGGCACTTAAGACTTGGTCATATCAGTCTAGAAAGGATTAAGAGACTTGTGAGGGATGGTCCACTCCAAGCCTCTGCAATAGGTTCACTACCTACTTGTGAATCCTGCATAGAAGGAAAAATGACTAAGCGACCTTTCTCTGATAAAGGTCGAAGAGCCACTGAGTTGCTGGAACTAATACATTCTGATGTATGTGGTCCACTCAGCCAACAGGCACGTGGAGGATACGAATACTTCGTTACCTTCACTGATGATTACTCACGATATGGGTTTGTCTATTTGCTCAAACACAAATCCGAGACCTTTAACATATTTAAGGTCTTTAGGGCTTTAGTGGAAAAGCAAACTGGCAAAGTGATCAAAACCCTTCGATCTGATCGAGGTGGTGAGTATATGTCTGGAGAGTTCGATGACTTTCTTAAAGAAGAAGGTATCGCTTCTCAGCTTACCGCACCTGGCACACCTCAACAAAACGGAGTGTCAGAGAGAAGAAACCGAACTCTTATGGAGATGGTTAGATCGATTATGAGTTACTCATCACTCCCGCTTTCCTTTTGGGGATATGCCCTCGAAACAGCCGCTTACATTCTGAACCAAGTTCCGTCTAAAACGGTTCCTGGTACTCCTTATGAAAGATGGACTGGCCGTAAAGTAAGTTTGGGCCACATCCGAATTTGGGTTGCCCTGCACATGTGCTAAGGCAAAAGACTAGCAAGTTGGCTAGTAGGTCAGAATTGTGCCTGTTTGTGGGATATCCAAAGGAAACTAAAGGTTTCATTTTCTATAGTCCCGAGGACGATAAGACTTTCGTTAGCACGAATGCTCGTTTCCTCGAGGAGGACTTTATGAAGGATGCGAAACCTAGAAGCAAAATTGTGCTTGAAGAAAAGTTGGGTGAGGAAGCTTCTACCTCATCTGTAAGAACTGTTCTTACCCCAACTGAAACACAACCTAACTCATCAGAATCTCGTCAAGTAGTACTTCGACGTAGTGGGAGGGCTACTCAAAAGCCTGACAGGTACATGTCTTATGGAGACTCTCTTGTAGCCGTCTCCGACATGGATGACCCTGTTTCCTATAGCCAAGCGATGGCTTGTTCTGAATCAAACCTTTGGCTTGACGCCATGAAAGTTGAAATGCACTCGATGTATGTCAACAAAGTCTGGAAACTTGTAGACCTTCCTGAAGGGATTAAACCCGTAGGGTGTAAGTGGATATACAAGAAGAAAAGGGGTCCTGATGGGAACGTCGAGACGTTCAAAGCACGACTTGTGGCGAAGGGTTATACCCAACAAGAAGGGATTGACTATGAAGAAACCTTCTCGCCAGTCGCGATGCTTAAATCCATCCGCATACTCCTATCCATAGCTGCAGCTCTCGACTATGAGATCTGGCAAATGGATGTCAAGACAGCCTTTCTGAATGGAAATCTTGACGAGCGCATTTACATGGCTCAACCAGACGGTTTCGTGGATAAAGTTCAAGAGACCAAGGTTTGTGAGTTGCTTAAGTCCATTTATGGATTAAAGCAAGCATCTAGGTTATGGAATATTAGATTCGATGAAACTGTAAAGAGCTTTGGCTTTGAACAGTCAATAGATGAGCCTTGTGTTTACAAGTTAGTACACGAAGGTAAAGTTGTGTTTCTGGTACTATATGTCGATGATATACTACTCATTGGTAATGACGTGGGTAAGTTATCTGAGGTTAAGGTCTGGCGAGCAAAGCAATTCGATATGAAGGATCTAGGAGAAGCCGCGTACATTCTGGGGATCCAAATCTTTCGAGATAGGAAAAACCGGACCATGTCGCTCTCTCAAGCATCTTATATTGATAAGATAATGGATCGCTTCTCGATGCAAGACTCCAAGAAGGGCCAAACACCCTTTAGGCATGGAGTTTCACTCTCTAAGGACCAGTCTCCCAAGACTGCACAAGAGATTGAAGACATGAGGAAAATTCCTTACGCCTCTGCCGTAGGAAGCCTTATGTATGCTATGCTTTGCACTAGACCTGACATCTGTTTCGCCGTTGGCATAGTTAGTCGTTTCCAATCCAACCCTGGACCCGAGCACTGGATTGCTGTTAAGCATGTTCTTAAGTATCTTCGAAGAACTAGGAACTTGATGCTTACATACTCAGGTACTGACCTGACTATGACGGGATATACCGACTCCGATTTTCAAGCGGATAAGGATTCCAGGAAATCCACTTCGGGATCTGTGTTCATCCTTAATGGTGGAGCTGTTGTGTGGAGGAGTATTAAGCAATCTTGCATTGCTGACTCCACAATGGAAGCAGAATATGTGGCTGCTTGTGAAGCATCCAAAGAGGCTGTATGGCTTAGAAAATTCCTTAAGTATTTGGAAGTTGTTCCAAACGTCGACGAGCCCATGACCCTTTATTGTGATAATAGTGGGGCTGTCGCTAACTCAAAGGAACCTAGAAGCCATAAGAGCTCTAAGCATATTGAGAGGAAATACCATTTGATTCGAGAGATCGCGCAACGCGGAGACGTGGAGGTGAAGTAGATCTCTGGCAGATCCATTCACCAAGGCCCTAGCAAACATGGTCTTCGACCAACTTCGAGAGGGATTTGGCATGTAGGACTACTCACATCTTCTTTGAGTCAAGTGGGAGTTTGTTGTCAATGGTGCCCACAAGAAGAGTAGTAGTGTCTATTTATGTACATTTGATGTCATATAGTCTTACGAAGACTCTTGCTTGTAATTGCCTATTCATTCATTAATAAAGTTGAAACGTTCATTCATTCTTTCTTTGTTTGAAGCTTTATGATAAAACCTTAGTCTTTTAGTCCATAAACAAACTTAACAACTTACGAAGAGACAAATGTAGATTTGCATGAACAAACTCTTCGTAGTTTGCTTAAAACGATATATTCGCAATCTTAGGGTCAAAGGACTATTGACCTCAGTATGATTGTTAGAAGAATCTATGATGTCTGGTTATGAGGCATTGAGAGTTGGGGACTCTATAGTTCTTCTAGGTATCTTCCGAAGGTACTGAATTGACCAGTGCACTTCTAGAGACAATATAAGAACAAACCATTTAACCTCTTATGTCTCGAAGTCACTATGTATGAATTGCATCATGCTTACCTTAATCCTGAAATGAGACATGCCATTTCACACCTTAGTATTCTCATTTGAGAAAGTCAAAGTTCGGACTCACTATGTGATTCCGAACAAGGCCTATTGGTGAAGTACTAAGTTGTGAGTCTATCATGAGTAACTTTGTGAAGTTCTCATAGATATGGAATTCATGTACAAGATTGCTGAAATGCAATGTATTTCACCTCATGCTTTGTTCCTTGGAGTGTGAATAAATGAACTGGCCAGTGTCCAAATTGAGTCCTGACTCTTTTGGATGAAACAATGTGACTTGTTAGCTCCTCGTCAATACATTGTTTCTAACTTATTCACAAGCGACAAAGGAGTTGAGGAAATAACAGCTAGAAGGGTAAAATGGTAATTTAGTAAATCCCGACTAGCTGATGACATTCATGAAGGGTAAACATAGATAATATTCAGTGGATCCGCTCATCATAATTAGGTCGAATTCTTGAGTAGAAAATAAATTCATTTGAACCGAGAGATTTTCAGTGTCAGCTCTTTAGTGGAGTCAGTTGGCATTAAGCTAAACTTGGAAAAGGTTTGTGAACTTTTGAGTCCAAGTGTTTAGCTAAAGCTTTGTTCATTTGGGTCCATGAGGTCACTGTCACGAATCACATCGATAGGAATAGTTAAACTGGAAGCTAAGTCAAAACAAGAACGAAAATAGTCAAAAGGGTATTTTTGTCTTTTGAGACATATGATGAAATGAATGTCAATAAATTTTTTGACAAGTTCATTTGATGACTTAATGTCACTCGGCCATAACTTGATTATTGGGCCTTGTGAATTAATTTCGTTTCATAAGAATTTTATTGAAAATTCTTAATGGGCTTTTCTCATGTTGTCATGAACAAATGAAGAAGCTTCTAGAAGCTCCTTCTAGATGAGAATAGGCGCCCATAATACCCAAGAGGAAAGAGAGATTATTTTGTGCATAAATGTATCAAGATACTTGCCAAAAGAAAAAGAGGAAACAAATTTGCATATGAGATGCATAGGGGAATCGGCCAAGAGAGTAATGGGCAAGGCAAGGAACAAAAAAGGAAACAAATCCAAGCCTCTAGGAGGCAGCCTTGGGCGCCCAACATGGAATGGGAAATAAGGGATTTTTGCTCATGAATATGTGATATTCTATAGAAGAGGAAAGTACCTTATTGAAGGTAAAACCTCTCCTATAAATAGGAGCCCCATTCCTCACATTTCATTCATCCTAAGTTAGAGATTGAGAGACTCTCTCTCTAGACATTATTGGCCGAAACTCCTCTCTCTCTCTCTTTCTAGTTTATTTTCGATTTTTCTTGTTTTGGCACCTAGGTCCTCACTCGACCTAGTGTTTAGCTCTGCGACTTCAAGACTTGTTCTTAAGTCGTAGTGTTTAAAAGTGCCCACTCACTTATTCCTTCTTTTCGAGTGATTTAGTGATAGAAACTTTCGTGGTTGCTCGAGGTGCCGAGGAAAGAAAGAGAGACGTGCTGCGAGGGGAGACGAGCGTTGCAACTTTCTAAGAGCTTCTCAAAGATCAAGCTTCAAGAAAGGTTAGTAAACTTCTTAGCTCATATTAGTTTTTAAATTACATGTACTTGCACTTTGTCTAGGTTAGTAAAAAACTGTTTTTACTTGTAAAAGAAAATTTTTAAAATTCCGCCGCTTACCGAAGCGTTAATTATTTTCTTAAACCCTAGATCGATTCCAACATGTTCATGACAACATAGGAAAACCCCATTAAAATTACATGAAATGAAATTAATCCTCAAGGCCTGGATTCTTTAACTTGGACGAGTGATATTTATCATCATATGACAATGTCAAAAAATTTATTGACATTCATTTCGTCTTATGTCCAAAAAGACAAAAATACCTATTGTCGCACAAAAATGAACAACGATTAAAAGCTTCGGGAAGTTCGACCCAAGGTCGGACCAAGTGGCCGCACCCGAGCCAAAGGTATGAGCTCGAAAGTCTCGAGCTGGGTTTTTTCCGATCAACACGCTTCCCAAAGGAGAGAAGGAGTGAATAGGGGGAGTGATTGTGCCTTTTTGGTGTAGGCTGCATACGTACCGGTGTGTGAGATCAGGTCAGAACGTAGTTCATGGCGTATGTAACGCAGAGTGAGGCGCGGAGCCTGGGGGGCGTTCTCGACGAAGGAAACGGAGCACGGAGGAGTCCTTGGCGACGTCTGAGAAGGAAACGGAGCACGGGGCGTTCTCGACGAAGGAAACGGAGCACGCAGGCGATTTTCTGTCGGAAATCGCGGACGCGTCTACTTTGCTAGACGCGTAGGGGATTCTCAGTGGAAAACCCTAGGAGCGTGCATGGGCACTAGCCTCTGCGTTCGATCAAAGGGAGCGACGTACGGGAGTCCCAAAGAGTGCTTCTGAACCTCGGAGAACGAGTTAAACTCGTGGAGAGCACTTCAGGCCAGAGATGGCATCAAGAGAAGCAAATGAGAGCGAGAATTCTAGCGAATTGATTAGGAATGAATAGGATGGCTTCCCCCTCAATGAGAGGGGGTATTTATAGTAGTTGGAGGGCCTTAGGAGGCTCATTTCTCGTCCATCTGGGACTGGGGGTGCACGACCTGCCAAGACGAGGTGCGCGGCGTGCACGCGACGCGCAGACTCCCTTGCGCGTCGTGCGGCGCGCGGTACGTGTGCGCGCGGCAAGCAACCCACGGGGCGCGGAGTGCTGGGCATGGCGCGCGCCTGGCTAGCTTTTGGTGGGCTTTTACGGCCTTTGCTTTATTCGGCCCGTTGGGCCGTCGAAGCTCCGGATGTCATGCTAGTCGCGTGAAATATGAAATTCTCCACTCACGGAGGGCGATTCCATTCGCGGAACGAGGCCTGACTTGAGGAGAACGGCTCGAGGCTCGACTCGAGGAGAGGGGCTCGACTCAAGGAGAACGACTTGAGGCTCGACTCGAGGAGTGAGGCTCGAATCGAGTAGAACAACTTGATTCGAGGAGCGAGGCTCGACTCGAGGAGTTAGGCTCAACGCGGGGAGAGTGACTTGACTCGAGGGATGAGACTCGATTAGAAGAGCTAAAAGCATCGTCACGATGGCTTGCTGGCGACTCATGACGGAAGGCCTGCCCCTCTTCAAGACCTCCGGCCTGACCATCGGCCCTTTAAGTGGCGCGTCTTCTCGGCGTTCCGGGTTTTCCAAAAATGACCAACAACAATACCATTTAAACAATTTTTATAAAACTTGTCTCGTTCTTGTTTTGACTTAGCTTCTAGTTTAACTAATCCTACTCAATATGATTTGTGACAGTGACCTCACTGATCCAAATGACCAAGGCTTGAGCTAACATACTTGGACTCAAAAGTTCACAAACCTTTTCCAAGTTTAGCTTAATGTCAACTGACTCCACTAAAGAGTTGACACTAAGAATCTCTCGGTTCAAATGAATTTATTTTCTACTCAAGAATTCTACTTAATTTTGAAGAGTGGATCCACTGAATATTATCTATGTTTACCCTTCATGAATATCATCAGCTAGTCGGGATTTATAAAATTACCATTTTACCCTTCTAACTGTTATTTCCTCAACTCATTTGTCGCCTGTGAATAAGTTAGAAACAATGTATTGACGAGGAGCTAACAAGTCACATTGATTCATCCAAAAGAGTCATGACTCAATTTGGACACTGGCCAGTTCATTTATTCATATTCCAAGGAACAAAGCATGAGGTTATATACATTGTATTTCAGCAATCTTGTACATGAATTCCATATCTATGAGATCTTCACAAAGTTACTCATGACATCTTCATAACTTAGTACTTCACCAATACGTCCTGTTCAGACTCACATAATGAATCCGAACTCTGGCTTTCTCAAATGAGAATACGTAAGCTATGAAATGATCACATGTCTCATTTCAGGATTGAGGTAAGCATGAAGCAATTCATAGTGCTTCTCTGGAATTTTGTTTCCAGCAGGTTGCGACTTCCGTAGAAGCTACAACAATGCAGTGAACTACTTGTTCGTCTAATGGTTCGTGACTTTATGCGCATGAACGAAACCAAGAATGACAAAGACGAAAACTCCTTGCAACCAGGGTACAACTCTGCTTTCAACTTGGCAAAGAGATCCTCAATCTTCTCTTCTTCGCTCACTTCATTCGGGGTCGGGTCGACGATATTGTCATAATCGTCGTGACTGGCATCATGTAATCCGCCAACGTCTCGCTCATTCTCAACAGTTGTTTCTTCTACAGGAACGATGGCATGTCGTGGTTGTGGTTATACCACTGAGTGTAGTACGGAGATCCCTTGGATAAAAGATTCACCCGAACAACTCCTATATGTTGAGCAATAACGTTGTTGCAACTAAGACAAGGACACTTGACTTCGCCATCACTATCAAGTTGGAAACATGTTGTACGGATAAACACATTCATGCCAAACTGATACTGAAGACTCATTCGGTCATTCTCTGTAATCCACTCTCTACTTGGATTTGACATAACACTTAATGTTGTGAATCAAATATTATTAGAAAGAATTTGGATGATATGACAACGAGATTGAGAATTGACATTATTTTTGAAGTTTGATGTGTGATAATTACGATGATCGAAAAAATTACATATCTTAGACTATTTGATTAAAATGTTTATCGAAATTTCGACAGACTTTCCCTTAAACTATCAACAAACCCAATACCTGCAATTTCATATAAATATATATATATATATATATATATATATATATATATATATATACACACACACACACACCAGTCAAAACTATCCTATTGAACAACTAAATCTTAAACTATCCTATATAACATTCTAAATTAATAAATTTAAACAAGTTAATTTTACAATTATAATTATAATATTACTTAATTAATTATATACCTAATTTATTACAATTATAATTACTTAATCAACTAACAATTTAAAAATTAAACACAAATTTAATTAGTTAATTAAATTAACAAATTTATGAACAAACTAATTAAATTAAACACAAATCTAACTCATTATTTAAATTAACAAATTACCTAGTTAATTAAATTAACTACTTATTAACAAATTTATTTACGTGAATAATTAAGTTAACTAAATAATTACTTAATCAACTAACAATTTAACAATTACACACAAATTTAATTAGTTAATTAAATTAACAAATTTATGAACAAATTATTTAAATTAAACACAAATCTAACTCATTATTTAAATTAACAAATTACCTAGTTAATTAAATTAACTACTTATTAACAAATTTGTTTACGTGAATAATTAAGTTAACTAAATAATTACTAAATTAACTAATCAGCTAAGTTCATTAACATAAAAAAAATCATTAATTACCTTCACCGACGGGGCTGCAATCGATTGGGCTTAGGCGACGACGAGACGAGGCGGAGATGCGAGGTTTACTAACCTAGACAAAGAGAAAGCACATGTTATTTTTAAATTAAAATTATCAAAGAGCGATTATACGTTTACTAACATTTATGAAGCTTGATCGTTGAGAAGCTTGTGGAGGTTGAATCACTTGTCTCCCCAAGTAGCTGGTCTTTCTTCGTTCTTCGGGAATTCGAGTAACCACAAAAGTTTCTATCACATAAATCACTCGAGGTAAGAAGGAATTAGTGTGGGGTACTTGTAAACACAACGACTCAAGAATAAGTCTTAGAGTCGAAGAGCTAAAACAAACGCTAGGTCAAGTGTGGACCTAGGTGCCAAACAAAAACGATAAGGGAAGAGAGAGAGAAAGAGGGGCGGCTATTCTAGAGAGAGAAGCTCTCAATATCTAAAAATTTTGGATGAGAAACAATGAGAATGAGGTGGGGTATTTATAGGAGGAGGATCACCTTCAAAAGGTAGTTTCCTCTTTTCTATTAAATATCACATATTCATGAGCAAATATTTCATTTCCTCTTTCCCATTTACACGTCCAAGACACCTCATTGCCACATGGATTGGTTTCCTCTTTTGCTTGCTCCCTCCTTGGCTGAAAATGAGCTTTCCTTCTAGAGAAAATTTGTTTCCTCTTTTTCTTATGGAAAGTATCTTCATACATCAATGCGCAAAATAATCTCTCTTTCTCTTGCTATGTTGGACGGCGAAGGGCTTCTAGACGGAGTTTCTAGATGTTTCTTCATTTGTTCATGACAACATAAGAAAAACCCATTAAAATATTTCAAGTAAAATTCCATGAAATGAAATTAATCATCAAGGCCCAATATTCTTAACATGGCCGAGTGGTCTAAGTCATTTGTCATCATATTAAAATGTAAAAAAAAAACTTATTTATTGACATTCATACTGTTGTCAATGGTACCCAAAAAAACAGTTGTAGTCTCTATTTATGTACATTTGATGTAATATAGTCTTACGAAGACTCTTGCTTGTAACTGCTTATTTATTAATAAAATTTGAAACGTTCATTCAATCTTCCTTGTTTGAAGCTTTACTATTAAACCTTAGTCTTTCGTCCATAAACAAACCAAATAACATATGAAGACACAAATGTAGATTTGCATGAACAAACTATTCATGGTTTGCTTAAAACAATATATTCGCAATATAAAGATAAAATAACTATTGATCTCAGTACGATTGTTAGGAGAATCTATGATGTCTGATTCTGGGACATTGAAAGTTGGAGACTCTATAGTTCTTCTAGGTATTTTCCGAAGGTACTGAATTGACCAGTGCACTTCTAGAGACAGAATAAGAACAAACCATTTAACCTCTTATGTCTCGAGATCACTACGTATGAATTGCATCATGCTTACCTTATTCCTGAAATGAGACATGTCATTTCATAGCTTACGTATTCTCATTTGAGAAAGTCAGAGTTCAGACTCGCTATGTGATTCCGAACGGGACCTATTGGTGAAGTAGTAAGTTATGAAGATGTCATGAGTAACTTTGTGAAGATCTCATAGATATTGAATTCATGTACAAGATTGCTGAAATGCAATGTATATTACCTCACCCTTTGTTCCTTGGAATGTGAATGAATGAACTGGCCAGTGTCCAAATTGAGTCTTGACTCTTTTGGATGAAACAATGTGACTTGTTAGCTCCTTGTCAATACATTGTTTCTAACTTATTCACAAGCGACAAAGGAGTTGAGGAAATAACAGCTAGAAGGGTAAAATGGTAATTTTGTAAATCCCGACTAGCTGATTATATTCATGAAGGGTAAACATAGATAATATTCAGTGGATCCACTCATCACAATTAAGTTGAATTCTTGAGTAGAAAATAAATTCATTTGAACCGAGAGATTTTCAGTGTCACCTCTTTAGTGGAGTCAGTTGACATTAAGCTAAACTTGGAAAAGGTTTGTGAACTTTTGAGTCCAAGTATTTTAGCTCAAGTTTTGTTCATTTAGATCCATGAGGTCACTGTCACAAATCATATCAAGTAGGAATAGTTAAACTAGAAGCTAAGTCAAAACAAGAACGAGACAAGTTTTACGAAAATTGTGTAAAGGGTATTTTTGTCCTTTTGGACATAGGACGAAATGAATGTCAATAAAATTTTTTGACATTGTGATATGATGAAAAATGATTTAAACCACTCGGCCATATTGATGAATTTGGGCCTTGAGGATTAATTTCATTTCATAGAATTTTACTTGAAAATTCTTAATGGCTTGTTCTTATGTTTTCATGAACAAATGAAGAAAAATCTAGAAACCCCTATAGAAGGTGTTGCACGTCCAACGTAGAGAAAGAGAGACCAATTTTGTGCATTAATGTATGAAGATACTTGCCAAAAGAAAAAGAGGAAACAAATTTCCTCTACAAGGAAAGAGGATGGGCGGCCAACTAAGGCAAGGAGAGAGCAAAATAAAAGAGGAAACAAATCCAAGGACTTGCTTGGATTGGTTTGGCCGTGTGACTCAATGGGGTGATGAGCAAATTTTGCTCATGAATATGTGATATTCTATAGTAGAGGAAACTATCTTATTGAAGGTAATCCCTCCCATATCAATAGAGGTCTCATTCCTCTCATTTTATTCATTCCACATAAGTTAGAGATTGAGAGACTCTCTCTCGCTAAAACTTGAGGCCGCCCCTTTCTCTCTCTCTCACTAAGTTTCTTTCGTTTTTGTTTTGGCACCTAGGTCCACATTTGACCTAGTGTTTTAGCTTTTTGACTCCAAGACTTGTTCTTGAGTCGTCGTATTTAAAAGTGCCCACACACTAATTCCTTTCTTTCTCGAGTGATTCTTGTGATAGATACTTTCGTGGTTGCTCGAGTTCCCGATGAAAGAAGAAAGACGAGCTGCGAGGGGAGACGAACGTTTCAACCTTCATAACGCTTCTCAACGTTCAACCTTCACAAAGGTTAGTAAACAAATAATGCTTATTAATAGTTTTAATTTATATGTACTTGCTCTTTGTCTAGGATAGTAAAAACGTTTTACTTGTTTAAAAGAAAATTGTTATATTCCGCCGCTTGCTAGAAGCGTTAAATCTTTTCTTAACCCTAGATCAATTCCAACACATACCATCCTATGTTCAAAAAGGCAAAATTAACCTTTAGACAATTTTCGTAAAACTTGTCTAGTTCTTCTTTTGACTTAGCTTCTAGTTTAACTAATCATACTCGAAATGACTTGTGACAGCAACCTCATGGATCCAAATGAACAAAGCTTGAGCTAACATACTTGGACTCAAAAGTTTACAAACCATTTCCAAGTTTAGCTTAATGTCAACTGACTCCACTAAAGAGTTGACACTGAGAATCTCTTGGTTCAAATGAATTTATTTTCTACTCAAGAATTCAACTAAATTATGATGAGTGGATCCACTGAATATTATCTATGTTTACCCTTCATGAATATCATCAGCTAGTCGGGATTACAAAATTACCATTTTACCCTTCTAGCCATTATTTCCTCAACTCCTTTGTTGCTTGTGAATAAGTTAGAAACAATGTATTGAGGAGGAGCTAACAAGTCACATTGTTTCATCCAAAAGAGTCAGGATTCAATTTGGACACTGGCCAGTTCATTTATTCACACTCCAAGGACCAAAGCATGAGGTGACATACATTGCATTTCAGCAATCTTGTACATGAATTCCATATCTATGAGAACTTCACAAAGTTACTCATGACATTCTCACAACTTAGTACTTCACCAATAGGCCCTGTTCGGAATCACATAGTGAGTCTGAACTCTGACTTTCTCAAATGAGAATACTAAGGTGTGAAATGACATGTCTCATTTCAGGATTAAGGTAAGCACGATGCAATTCATACGTAGTGACTTCGAGACATAAGAGGTTAAATGGTTTGTTCTTATTCTGTCTCTAGAAGTGCACTGGTCAATTCAGTACCTTCAGAAGATACCTAGAAGAAATATAGAGTCTCCAACTCTCTGTGCCCCATAACTTGAAATCATAGATTCTCCTAACAATCGTACTGAGATAAATAGTCATTTGATCTTTATATTGGGAATATATTGTTTTAAGCGAACCATGAAGAGTTTGTTCATGCAAATCTACATTTGTCTCTTCATATATTGTTAGGTTTGTTTATGGACTAAAGACTATAGTTTATCATAAAGCTTCAAACAGACAATGAAGAATGAATGAACGTTTCAACTTTTATTAATAAATCATCAGTTACAAGCAAAAGTTTTCGTGAGACTTTATTACATCAAATGTACATAAGTAAAGACTACTACTCTTCTTGTGGGCACCATTGACAACACATGCCAAGTTGGGTCGCGGTGGTTAGTGAGGGGGTGGAGCTCTCGCTGGTGGTCGGGCGTCGAAGCTCTCGTTGGTGGTCTGCGGTCGAAGAATGCATCGGGCGGCGAGCACTTGCGGTGGTCAGAGTTTGGAGGACGCGTCGGGCGGCAGGTGGTCATGCGCGGTGGTCAGCGTGGTGGTGGTGTAGCGCCAGTGGATGGTGTGGTGGTGGCGTGGTCGGAGAAGAGAGAGAGAGAGAGAGAGAGAGAGAGAGTAACAAAGAATGAAATGAGGAAGAGGAAGAGGAAGTCGCGCGAATTTAATTTGTGTGACCTACATTAGAAGCGACTAGTCGCGTCGCTTCTAATATCTAGATCACACTAAATGTTGTCATTTTTTGAATAACTGAAAAAAATTGGCGAAGAAAACAACGAGCCAAAAATTTCAGCCGATTAGAAGCGACTTTAGAAGTGACAAGTCGATTCTAATTGTTAGCATATTATAAAGCGTCGTCGTTTTTGTTAACATTTGAAAATTTTGGCGGAGACGGTAAGAAAATTAAAATTTTGATAGATTAGAAGCGACTAGTCACTTCTAATCGGCGGGAAATATTTAGAAGCAACTTCGAGCTTCTAACCTGAAACATAATGACTTATTCATGGAAAAGTGTTTGTATATCCGTGGAATAGGTTAGAAGCAACTTGTCGCTTCTAAAACTGTGTGTCTCTTCTAAAAGTCTTTTTTGTAGTATTGACATTGAGTCCGTGACAGATGTTTCAGGTAATCGATGTATCTCAGAACTTATTTTAAAAAATAGTAACACACGAAATTACCTGATCAGACAACCAACTGTCAATGAAGCATAGGTTGTAGAAGAACTTTTTTTTGGTTAATACAAATCTGACCAAGTTCCATTGACAGTGATATGTTCTCTTCCTCCGGCTTGTATTAAGGTTTGCCCTGAGCAATGCTTTTGTGGCCCCTCTTCAAGCCCGCATTCAGCCATAACTTCATCACATCAACTTCATCAGTGTCAGGTCCTTTGGTGACTTCCGACAATGGTAGTTCATCAGGAAGCACATCGGGAGCATAAGTGAATCTCAAATATGGCAGTGCTTTTCTGGAAGGAGTAAACCTATAGGGGTTGCATCTATGTTGGGTATGTTATGAATACTACTCATTGAAGATAATAAATAAACATGAATGATTACAGAATTGGATAAGAAGTTTACTTTATTAGCATCATATGATTAGTGGACTATTTTCTAAAGGGTTATATAGCTAAATGGCCTCTCAGTTTTGACCGATTTGGATTTGGCACCATTTGGTTAATTTTGTGTTAATAGGCAGCCCCATTTATTTACACATTGTCAAAATACCAAAAAGACCTTACATGTTCCCGCCCACTATAATACTGAAAATAAAATACATTTAAAACACAATATTAGATAATAACTACTCGCGGTAATCGAGGAGCATCATTAAGCTTGGTAATTAATACCACCGATACACACAATCTTTCTCTCATAAGAAGAAAATGGAGAACACGTGAATCCCTAATTTGGAGCCCCGCCGTCTTCTTCTCCATCTTCTCTTCTACGCGCGGCCACCAGCACCAGCCCGATCTTCTCTTCCTCGCGCGTGCCATCCCGCTGAGACCGAGCGCCGCCGTCTTCTTCTCCTTCTTCTCTTCTGCGCGCGGCCACTAGCACCAGCCCGAGCCCGAGCTTCTCTTCCTCGCGCGCACCATCCCGCTGAGATCGAGCGCCGCCGTCTTCTTCTCCTTCTTCTCTTCTGCGCGCGGCCACCAGCACCAGCCCGAGCCCGAGTTTCTCTTCCTTGCGCGCGCCATTCCGCTGAGACCGAGCGCCGCCGCACGCGACCGCCGCGAGCCGCCGAGCATGCCGCCGACGAAGAGACACCGGAGAATAGGTGGAAGGGCGCTGGAGAGTTCAATTCTACCAGAAACAATGTGAGGTTTTGTTTGCCCAAATTGATTTCGAAAATTAGGGCATTGAAGATTGATTTGGGGGTTTGAGTTCTCAAGAGGAATTCCGTGGTTTTGATGTTCTTTGATGCTTGATTATGGCTGATTAATATGATTGGATGCTCGAAATTGTACATTGACTGTGGGTTATGGCTTCATGAAAGTGTTTGGCCGTGTAAATAGAAATCATATTTAGAGTATATTCGTGTAAATATGATGCTTATTTACAGTATATTCATTGTAAATATGAAACTTATTTACAGTATATTCATTGTAAATACGAAGCATATTTATAGTATATTCGTGTAAATAAACTGAAAAAAATTCTGGAAATATTTTGTGCACGAAAACTCTGGAAATTATGAATATATGGAAAACAAAATAATATCAATAAATGAATAATATATTTACAGATTTTATCCATAATGAATTGCAACGAAAATAGAAACTAATTACCTAAAGTCAACACTAAAATTTCCAAATACATAACAATTAATGGACTGAGAACTTTCCAAATCTGCTGGAAAATTCAAATTTCAAATTTGAAAACTTCCCTATTCGGTTTCAATATTTGATTCGGAATTTAAAAAAAAACTGCCTAATTAAAATAGCGTAAGGGCAAAAATGTACAACTAATTCAATTAATAAGCTGCCACGTAAGCAAGATGGCTATTTACGGGACATTAACGAAAGGTTGGCTAAAACCAAATTGCTAATGTTTAAGATGGCTATGCAGCCAATTATTTTTTTTTCTAAATCATAATCAATAACAATTATCATCCATAGCCTCCGCATTAAACTGAATCACATTATGGCCATCGAAGATCGGACGGTGAGCTAAAACATGGTCGATGATTGATATATACCTGGATAGCTGTATCTAAAATCATATATGTGGAACACAAGTGAAGGTTGCTCACTTTTTGGGAGCATTCTGCACTTGTGGTAAATGTACGGCTAGGACAGACTTTGTTTGTTGATATGTCGTTTAAGTACCGTTACGACACACTAACCAGGGTTGCTATAATGGTCATAGTGAAACTTCATCTAAATCCTAAAGTGATCATGGACTTATAGGTCATATCACCGGATTCTTTGACTCATTTGTTAAAGGCTACTAAGATGTTGGGATACTTATGTATTGGGAATCCGGAATGTGATCTGAGAAGAAAGTGGTTGACAGATATGGAATCCAACCTTCTTGAAAGACAGTCAATGTTCACTCACCTAAGAGTTGATTCTAGAACCTATAGATAGCTAGCACTTTTGTAGTAAGTAAAGTACGTAAGAATCTTTCGCTAGGGAAGCAACGGCACTTAGGGATATATGTATCGAGAAAGTATAATGGAATAATTGACCTTACTCAATACGGGTTGAACCTGGAGGATCTCATCACGAACTGACTAGATCAGTGGACATTAATCACGATGAGTAAATATAATTCTAGTAATAAGGAGAGTGCATTCTTGGATTACTTTGTGGAGTACTGAATAAGATTGAATGAATCAATTGAAAAAAGAAAGGACTATATGGCTAGCATCGTAGAAGTCGTGGAAATGCTTGAAGAAGTCTCGCCAAGCTTGTGAAATTCAACCTACATGGGGGACAAGAAAACAAATTAGTCATGAATATTAGCTCTGAATTAACCAACAAATATCTTACCTCATTGAAGTTGATTATTCTCATGGAGGCCTATTGAACAAGTCTAGTAGACTTTGACTGGCGCATTATTGGTCGAGCTGTGGTGGAGACTCTCTGACAAACCCCCATGTTCATCAGGAACGGCAAATACTCGTATGCCTAAATCTGAAGCGGTTCCACAAATCCAACGAGATGGAGCTTCTTTTTCTTTTTACCTTGCTCCGATGGCTCGCCAACCTTCTCCACAAACTTTCGGACTTCACCAACAACGTAGTTCCATACCACATCGTCGCAAGGATGGTGACTGAATGTGTCTATGTCTTCCACCGCCTTGATCGGCTATATGCACCAGGTCATGTTTTTGTCGTCATATGCCAAAAGGACATTCAACACAAAGTAGATTTTCAAGTAATGTACTTGAACTTCTGTCGGCCAATCCTTGCTTGGCTCCAAGAATTAGTTGACCAAGTGTCTACTCAAGTACCACCCCGGGAAATTTTTTTGAAAAGGCTGCCATCATAAAACAACCCCCCCCCCCCCCCCCCCCCCTCGAACTTGAATTCCTCATAGTCATCAACGAATTTGAGGAGTGTTATCTGTTGGAAGTCTTTCTTCAAAAACTCTTGAACCTGGCCTCCAATCTCTATCAGGAGTCCGTCTTTCAATTCTCCATCGAAGCTCCCGATCCTCAACACAAAGTGGCTTATGATCGCTGATGACCGAACAATTTTAGGTTCCCCCACAAAGTGCCCAAAACAGGAATGGGTAAATAAAGCTTGAGCGTTGCAATCGCGTAACAAAGCTAGGAAATTGTCTAATCCCCCATGAAAGTTGAACCCCGAACCTTGTACGTTTCCTTCGGGCACACACATTTTTCATCTCTACAAATATAAGTCAAGGACATAATAAGTGTAACAATGGCAAGTAAGTCAACTGAATGAGTATATAAGTCAATTACATAACCTAGTGACACGAACTGATTGATTTTGTGACATAATAGCCACGAACTCGTTGACTTTGTGACACATCGTTCACGAAGTGGGCGAGTCTGTGACCTCAGTGTCACGAAATCATTGAGTTTGTTACCGATATGTAACGAAATCAAACACTTCGTGACCAAAATAAACTATTCGTCCATCTCAATCTCCACATCCAAGAATTTGAAGCAAAGAATTTGAAGCAAAGAAAATGCTCAAAATTACCCAATCACTAAAATTATTATTCCCAATTTTAATTTTTCCTTATCAATATATTCATAATAATGAGTTCGAGACATGTTCATCATCAAATTCTTATAGCTTGGAAGAAGAATAACAGGTTAAAAACACTAACAAACAGAGATACATATAGATGGGTTGGAAATCGGGGTTGACGTTATCTCCAAGCCGATTTTCTTTTTCTAGGTTTCTCAAATCTGGCTTGAGCACGAACGCGTCATCATCGGAGTCCGCCGCGACGCCTGAAGTATCGGCCTTCTTTTTACTTTGCATCAAACACAAAAGAAACCAAGGCAACCCAATCATCGGATCAAAATAATCAACCAAATTATTATAAATAACCCAGTTCGTGACCTAGGTCACAACAATATCCCAAAATCAACAAGTTCGTTACCTACAATTCGTCCATCTCACAAAGACAACACATAATACCCTAAAAAGACTTGATATCCACATGAACAAACAAAATTCTCCTCTTTATCAAGAAAATGGGTTTGTAATCCATACCTTTTTCGAATTCTGAATTGACAGCGTCTCCTAGACCAATTTTCCTTTGTGTGTCGGCTTCTCAAATTGGGTGCAACCATGAATGGGTCATCATCGGAATTGTGCGCTGGCTCATCAACCTTCCTTTTCGAAGCCTTTTAGGGCTTTGTCGGACTTCTTTTGACACCGAAGCTTCGGCCTAACTAGAGTGGGTAATGGAGAAGCGTCGCCGAGAGAGACAGAGAGTGAAGATGAAGAGAAGGATGGCGTGAGTTTAGGCTGGGGTTTTTTTTTTTGCCGAGAGAAGAGAGAGCGAATATGAAGAGAAGAATGGTGTGGCTTTGGGCTGGTTCTTTTTGGTCGAGAGAAGAGAGAGTGAAGATGAATAGAAGGATGGCGTGGGAAGTTTTTTTTCTGGTTACTTTTTGCCTACCGAATAGAGAGAGAGAGAGAGAGAGAGAGAGAGAGAGAGAGAAGAGAGAATGAAGATGAAGATTGCGTGGGAAGTTTTGAAAACAACGTGGAAGAAGAGAGGGGGTTATTGTTTTTTTTCTTTAAATTATATTTAAGAGGTATACTTGTCTTTGCTCACTAAGTTGAGTATTAGTTGTGTCAATTTTTGATTTTGGACTATATTTAAAAGTGTTATCTATTTGATATTATTAGTGTCAATCTCCGTTTCTAATAAATAAATTAAAATCGTATTGTTTTATGTAAACAATGAATAAAAGATATATAAATAAATAAATAAAAAAAAAAAAAAGGAGAGATATGCGTTGTGTCTTATGACTCTACATCATATTATACTTTTTAGTGTGATTGATCGCTTTAATTTAAGGGCAAAGCATAAGAGCTTTATTAATTTTGAGCTATTACAAATTAGTCCTAGTTTCTTTATTTGTAAAAGAATAGCCAATGGTCTCATTAAGTGAATGACTTGACCAATATACCCATGATAATTTCGTGAAAAAAAAATAAATATACTTTTAATTACAGCCTTCATAATCGGTAACAATAAAAATTGTACAAATTAAATTCAATTATTACACATTAAATGAGAGATTTTCGGAATTAAAATTTAATCACCAATTAAATAGGGAAGAGTGACGAGAGGGGAAGCTCTTGGTAAGCATCTCCACCCCAAAATGAATTGCAATTTACTCCAAAAAAAATGGGAAGAGTAACAAAGCCCTGTGTGGAGGTCGTGAGTTCAATCCCCACTGCAGCAAAACTGTCTTAAAAAAAAACCTGAAAACTAGATAAACAACGAACCTACACATTTTTTTTATTCACAATAGTTTAATAACAAAGGGGCAAAGCGTAAATACAGCTAACATGCAATATTTTTTTTTTAATAACAGAAAAAAAATACACACATTCACTACAAAAAAGGAAACACAAAAACAGTTCAATTTTTTATTTTGAATTCTCTGTTGTTTTGTTTAAAAACACATTCTTCATATATATTTATCTTTTTTGTAGGTTTAAAAAAAAAAAAAAAAAAAACAAAGTATGTTGTTTGTGTGCTAATTGTTCAGTTGGTGCTATTCTATATTTTTTTGAGTTATTAGCGGTAAAAAATTTCAATGTTTTCGATTTGTTGCAGCTTAATACTCATTTTTTAAAAGTTGTGGCAAAGATACTCAGAATTATAATATCCATCTTCCGTTTCTACCTGTTCGTTCAAAATGGATGGAAAGACATATTTAAACTATCAAAAATAGACAAAATCAAAAAAATAAACATATTTTTTTATATAATATTTAGAAAAATAAATATCTCTCTCTCTCTCTCTCTCTCTCTCTCTCTCTCTCTCTCTCTCTCTCTCTCTCTCTCTCTCTCTCTCTCTCTCTCTCTCTCTCTCCTTGGTCTAAATCATCTTCCCCTCCAACTCATTTTTGTTTATTTTAATATTATGTTACACTAAAATGCAAGAATACTTTTTATTTTAAATAAATAAACATAAACTAAACTAACAATAGATAAAGAGATAAAACACTTTATTTCTTTTTTTAATTTAGAATAATTTATTCTCTAAAGCATTAAAATAATAATTATTAATGATAAATAAAATGCTATTAATATGAAGTTCCCGCAAAAAAAAAATAACAAATCATATTTTTAAATATGGACAATTAAGCCAGTAGCCCAATAGTCCATTTTCATTATAAAAAAAATAGTCAAAATTTCAATTTATTAAAAAAAAAATAGTCCACCAAACCCGTAGTAAATTCATTAACTAAAAAGTAAATTAAATTAAATTTACTCTTTACTTAATTTATTTACTACAGGCATGTTGAGTTTTTTTTAATAAAATAAAACTTCGGCTATAATATTAAAATAAGCTAGTGAATTGTCTAATTGCAACAAATTATTCTTATTAATGTACGTGATCATGGTTAGGAAAGAGAGATAGAGGAGAGGCATATTTGTAGCGACTCGAAGTTTTAAGGTTAATCTTGTAAATTAAGTTAATCAAATGACGAGAAAATTATGTAAATTAATTTTCTAAGTAGTATTTCCAGTATTTTTGGTTTTGAAATATATTAAGGTAAGGAGAAATATCGGGATAAAATAAAGGATTTATCGAGTTCGTTTCAAATAATAAATTAGTTTCCGAGGAGATATTCCGGAATTTAATTTAAGAAAGTAAATTCTCAAGGACGAGAATTATTTCCGAGAAGCCTTGAATATATTTGAAATAATCGAGAACTAGCGAGAAAATTATCGGTTTGAATCATTTAATTAAATGTTCGTTTGGTTATGGTTCAAGTCACAAAATTTTGTGACAATGATGTAATTGTCATGTTTTCTGGAGTTATTTGAAATAACACGTTGAATTCGGGGTCAGTTTTCTACAGATGGAAACAAGGAGGAGTTTGTTTGCAAAACTTGAGAAAATTCCACACACTTCTATTCCTTTCTTTTCTTCTTCTTTTCTCCTGATATACTTCTTTCTTCTTCTCGTTTCTTCTCCATTCTCGCGCGCGACTCACACCAACACAGAGGAAAAAAAAAGAAATTTTTGAGCAAAACATCTTCATACTTCTTGGCCGACCACCGTCTTCAACCTCACCATCATCCATCTAGTCTCATCTTCCTCTTCTCGTTCTCTTCATTCCAGCGCTCGGCCACCAGTGCACCACGCGCATCCCAGCCGAGCAGAGCGCCACCGCCGCGAGCTCGCCGAGGCCGCCGCCCGAGAAAGAGACGTCGGGAAAGGGAGAGAACACGCCGAGGAGTCCAAATTCACGGAGATTGGGTAATAAATCAAACCCGAGATGGAATTGGAGATCTAGGGTTGAATATTATTTTGGGGATTTTAGTTTCAAAATAAGCTTTCCCGAAATTGAATGGTTTTGGTTGTGGATTAGACCGGGTTAGTGATGATTATCACTCGAGTTTCTTGGATTGAAGTTGTCCCTTTGAGAATTTATTTGTTTTTTTTGGCCGAATTTTAGGGTTTGTTCATGTGCGAATTCGGGGGATTTTGATTTGGACGTGCTTGGGTTGAGATTATTTGTAAGGTTGTTTAATTTCGGATTTTTTGGATATTTGGTGTTGAAATTCTTGCTTCTGGCCGTGTGAGTATTTGAACTTGGCCGTGAGCTTGGGTTGAATTTTTTGTTTGGCCATGTGAAAAAGTTTTGGCCGAGAGTTGTATAGTGGCCGTGTGGAATTGTTATCTTTGATCATGTGGTTTTTTTTATGAAAAGTTTGAGTATGGATAAGTGATGACTTGAGATAAGTTATTGAATCTGGATTTGGAAAAGAAAGAATGATACTTGTTTCGTTAGAATTATTTTCAAATTTCATTATGGAAATGAAATTAGACTCGTTCAGGGAATGCGAGTTTTGGATTTTATTGTTAGAAATGTCTTTGGGTCCTACGATTATTAAATCGTACGTCTAAGTTTGAGTATTGTGGATTACTCATAAGATTCTGATTCAGGATCGGTTTGATTTACCGTGATAGGACTCAAGACTGAAAGTCGTTTAGAGGGTTCACGGAGTAAGTGAACGTCTGGATTCTCGGTTTTAGTGAACGTTTAGGTTCACAGGACGAGCGAACGTCTCGTTGAAGAGCGACATAGACGCTTACTCTCGAGGTAGGTTATTACAACCCTTCTCTCCTGATTTTATGGTTTGGCCTCAAGTATATATTATTTTCGAAATGAAGATGGTTGTGAACGTGCCACGAAACCTAAACCGTTCTTAGAAAATGTGGCGGAACTTCATCTCAGGATATCTGATCATGAAGTTGAGAATGTTTTCGATATTATACATATATCCCGTATTTGCGAAATAAAAGGTTTTGTATATCCTGATAGAGCCGGGAACGTATATATATGAAGCGGATAGTGCAGTCGTATATATATAAGGGTGTGGAGAGTGCACCATTCTGATCAGAGGACTGTCACGGGTTATGTTGACAGGGGCTCAGGAAATAGTATAAGTTTAAATGGGCGTAGATGCACATTTAAATTCAATTGCATTTCTTGCATTTACATTTCTAGCATCATCATCCGTCATTTACATTTATGTCATTTACATTCATGCAATTTACATTCTTGCAAGTTATACTTGTGCGTGTATGGTGATTTACACGTATAAGACTATTATTATACTTGTACGTGTATGGTGATTTACGCGTGACAATGATATTATTATTATAAAGTAAGTATTATTTTCGAAAATCTTTTTAAAAATCAAACCATTACTATAGCACCTACTGAGTCTCAGGCTCACCCCTATTTCCTCAAATTTTTCTTATAATCAGGATGTGAGAAGGAGAAGGGTTAGGAAGACCTCGGGATTAAGTGTGGTCGAGAGTTTGAAGGTTTTTACTGGATAGACTATCAAGTGTCGAAGGTTGGTTTTGTTTTTCCGTTTTCTTTCTTTTATCTTTGGACTTGTAAAGTAATCAACTGAGTATGCACCGTGGGATAGTTTTGTAAAATTTATTACTGTTTCATTTTATACAATAATCACACCCCACTTTTCCCGGGGCATGACAATATTATCTTTATTTTTTTTTTGTTTTTTTAACATGATAAACAAAATTATATTAATTTTGCTCATTTAAATGGCTTACACGTGTTTTTCATCGATTTTAACAGAGATGTACATTAACGGACGAAAAATATCGAAACATGGAGTATTTTTTTCGACAACTTTCAAACAATGAATATTAAATTGCAACAATTGAAAACATTGAGTATATTTGTCGTCAATAAATCATTTTTATAATATAAAAAAATGTGTATATTAACATTTTACATGTTTGGAAATATAAAACAGATGATTTAGTGAGGACCAAAGGAGCACTAAAGAATTAAAAAAAAACAAATGAAGCTACATCAATGGAAGTACGATGATTTAGTTTAACGTTGTTTATTCACAGAACAACAAAACACATCGCGGACTAAATGAACAATGTGTACAAGAAAAGCTACATTGATGGAAATAGGATTATTGTAGTTTAAGATTGTTGTTGTTAATTTAAGGGCATTTTAGCGAAATAGCCAAAATGAAACTATAAAATTTGTTTTTAGTCTATGTTTCACAACTTTTAGGGAAATAGCTAACATGATTATGTGGCAATAATTAAGGTCTTATTTATCCTTATTTATTAATAAATTCGTCAATTTATCACTCATATTTTTTTCCTACACTTTTTTTTTCATAAAAACTTCAAAAAACAATATCTATCTCATATGAACTCGAAATTGAGTGATTCCAAATCCTACAGATTCGTGACGCCTAGATCTTCAAAAATAGATCCATTGTGTTTGATGAAAAATAATGTTTAATACTATAGATGTAGAAAAATCTACCTTAAATATGAAAATAACTGAAATTTTTTGAAATTATAAAAAAAATGGAAATATAAATATGATGCATTAAAAAAAAATTCATCAAACACAATCGGTCTATTTTTGAAGATCTCGACGTCACGAATTTGTAGGATTTGAAATCACTCAATTTCGAGTTCGTATGAGAAAGATACAAATTTTTGAAGTTTTGATGCAAAAATAGGAGAGAGAAAGTGACGAATTTATTAAATAAGGGCAAATAAGACATTAATTATTGCCACATAAGTCATTTGGCTATATCCCTAAAAATTGTCAAACATAGGCTAGATCCAAAATCACATGTTTAAAGTGACCTAGTTACTTACAAATCTCTTAAATAATATAAATAATGAGGATTTGTTGATCGGTGAAATTGTTAAGTGTTTTATTTGTTTGGAAAAAATGGAACTCTTTCTGATGAATTATATGTTTTTGTTTGTTTAACAATATATTATTCAATAATATTTTTTTTATATCTTGTAGTCGTTTGTTTGTAAACGTGTACTTACATTGATTAGTTTTGTTTTATTATAATTTTATTTATAAGCTAACCAATATTTCGTAATGATGACTATTTGTAAAAACATACAAATGAATAAACGAATTCTTACGTAATTTTATTCTTGTTTTTGGTAATAAATAAAAAAAAACTTTGTAAAACTACTTTCAAAATAAATTTGAATAAATAAAGAAGGTCATTTGTAAGAAAACAAACTAATAAACTAAATTAAAAAAAATTATAATTAATTAAGTCACTTGAAACGTGCTGATTTCTATAGTCAACATTTCAAAAATTTATTAATATAGCCAAATGATTACGTGACATATTTATTAGCGTATTGATGTCATGTTTTTGCCCTTTCATGATTGTGAAATCAGTTATATAGATATTCAAATTAATATTCTATTTTGTTGATAAATATTAACTATCCCTGATTCTAGATCTCAAATTCTCAATCACAAAAACCAGGATGCTAACAAAAAAAACATAATCAAAGAAGGGTAGTAATAAGGAAAGTAAGGGCAATGAGCAAGGTTGGAACAGAAGAAGCGGAGTGCTGCATTGTTACAAACATGTACCAATATTGTAAAACAAAATAAAAAGTTGTAAAAGTAGTGTGGAAAATAAAACGACATAAAAAAAAAGTTGAAACTACGTTAAAGAAGAAAACAAAAAGAATGAAAACGGCAAAAAATACAAAAACTACATAAAATTGTCCAAAACAACAAAATACACATGAAAGAGATTTGGACATGTGTTGTCCCTTTATTTTAAGGGGCGCGCATTTATGCCATTCCAAATTTTCTATCGATGTTGAAATTTGAGGTATCAATTAAATGGAAGTTTTGGTTGCTACAATCACTGTGCACTTGGAACTTTCAATATTTTTGTGCCTGGAAGTGGAAGTTCTAATT
The DNA here is from genome assembly GCF_054948205.1 of Urtica dioica subsp. dioica. Classification (NCBI taxonomy): domain Eukaryota; kingdom Viridiplantae; phylum Streptophyta; class Magnoliopsida; order Rosales; family Urticaceae; genus Urtica; species Urtica dioica. The sequence continues at coordinate 36,440,994 of NC_142758.1, forward strand.
TCATGAGATTCTTTCTAAAATTATTCCTTCTGATTTTATGTCTTTTAATTTTTGAAGTAGATTTGGGTCGTTGGATATGCATCACGAGAGAATATGCATTACGTCAGCCTCTGTAATTGAAGTTTGGAGAACAGTTCGACAATTTTAAACGATTTTTTAACGTTTTTTAAACTTCAAAGTTCAATAGAAACCTCTTAATTTAGTAGTGTCTCAAGTTATATTAATTTTCTTTCCCATTTTACCCGTCCTAAAATTTCAGTGTTTCTAAAAATAACCTACTATTAGTCAATGGCTTATAACAGTCCTCATTTGTCCAAAACTAGTTGGCTCTCCGGCCAGATTATTTTACCGTACTAACATCCTTACTGTAAGAGTATTAACATCACTTTTTTGGAATTTAAAAGTGGAGTGTTGGTAGTGCGGGTCAGAAGTAGCTGGTTGCGTAATCACAATTAATCAGTGGGAATCCGTCTTTTCTTCATCATACCCACGCACACATTCCATTTCGTCTCTAATGATCAGATTAAGGAATTACAACCCGGCATCTATTTATCAAGATCAGACTCGCAGCGTTAATTGGAAACGGGAATCAAAATAGAAATTAAAAAACACATTGATAAGATCATTACATACCAAGAAATTCAATGTAATTGGAATATCATATCACACCAATTAGAAATACTCGTTGTCTGTGTAGTGTAAATTTTATGACTATCAGACTACTAAAGCCAAACTATGTTTCAACTATGCTCAGTAGTTCAGAAAAAGCAATCAGAGAACTTTGAAGACCAATGGTCATAGCTTTCATATTATGTTTCAGCTACAAAAAGATTTCCTCATTTTGCTTTTCCAAACGCATATCTTATCCTAAAGAAAACTCAATGATGCTATAGATTATGATAAAAATTTCACAAAGAAATTAAGACCAAGAAAAGACTATAGATTCTTTTCTTCTACGTTTGACAGTTAAATAAACAGGATTCAACCGAGAACAATATGTTTTCTTTCGGCTAAAACAGATTTGTCCAACGAAACAAACTGTAAAAGAATCGCCAAAAGTCCAAATTTTGCACCTGTAAACCTTTAACCTCGAATCTTCCTTATAAGCTAAAAACTATAAGCTACAAGGGGCTATTGGTGCTTTGCTCGGAAAAATCTCAATATCTAACCATATTTACAATTGGAAGAAAATAAATTAATAAACGATTATACCTAAGAACAATCAAAGATGAGGCGTAGAACTGTGACTCAATGGATCCAAGTATTCAAAGTTAGCCATAGCCTCACCGATGGCCGAATTGGGTGTTTATGGGGATATTGAAGTATAAAGATGGAGTCTTTATAAGCACTAGGGTTTAGCAGCATACTGATTTAGCCCAAAACGCGGCGTTTTCACTGAGTTCCTCCCATTTTTATATTCCCCCAATTTAGAAGAGAAATTTCTTTAATTGGGCTTAAAAATGGTTTAAATATCAAGATTAGACCCTAACTTAATTAAATATCTGAAATTGGACTTTTGGGTTAAAACCGGACAAAAATACCCTTAGACCATTTCAAATAAAAAAGAGCGCTATCTCCTCCTCTCTCTCTACTGATACGAAAAAAAAACGAAATCAAACCCACACGATCTCATACGATTCCATACGATATATTACGACCTTGTAAGATTCAATACGATATACTACGATGGCGTACGATAAACAAGCTTCAATATCCCGCGGCGGTGATGCCCAGAAATCCCGACCTCTCAAAACGTCGAAAAAGGTTAGTTTTTCAACTAATTTATTGTTAAATCTCATAAAAAATAGTCAGAATAGGTATTAGGACTTAGGATTTATCTGATTTGTGGTTATTTGAGCTGTTTTTGATCGGGTTTAGAAAGTTAGGGTTAAAAATTGGGGGCAGTGTACGATGATATTCATGCATCGTACGATGTCGTACGATGCTGTACGATGTCGTACGATGAAATGCATAGGTCTGTACGATGCGATACGATGGTGTACGATGAGTTTATGTTTTTAAAAAAAAAGTGTCATACGATACTGTACGATTCTGTACGATGGGTTTTTAAAAAATTAATTATTTTGTTTTACGATTCTGTACGATGATATACGATGCTATACGATGGTTTTTTAAAAAAATAAATTTTTGTCTTACGATGATGTACGATGCTATACGATGCTATACGATGATGTTTTTTAAAAAATTTAATTTCTTGTTTTACGATGATATACGATACTGTACGATGCTGTACGATGTTTTTAATTTCTGACCTAATTTTGTTGTTTTTTTAGGACAATTTGAACTACATGTACAACGTCTCATTCCCGGGGCGTATCACGTACGGTGGGACGGGGATCTTGAAGCTTGTGCGGAGTAGATTCGATGAGCTCGGGATAAAAGAACGAATCCTCGGGACTCCGTTCGAGCAATTTTTTACGGAGAGCGAGCTTGGTTTCTCACCGGTGCTCGTACATACTCTCCTTCAGAAGAAGATCGAGGCGACGGTACGCGGCGAGATACATTTTGGTATCGGAGGCAAACGGGTACGATTTGGACGCCTCGAGTACGCACTCGTCTCGGGGATGACTTATGAAGACGGTCCGACCAAAGCCGAACAAGACGAGCGAAAGAACGATGGATTGATCACGGATCACTTGAACGGCGTTGCCGGAAGCAAGTTGAGCGCGTTGATCAACGCGTTCACCATATGTCGAAGCCCTGACGCTGCGTTCAAGCTCGGGCTGCTCGTATTCGTCTACGGGTATCTTCTGGGGCAGCCGGCCAACAAAGCCATCGAAGAAAGGTGGCAGAAATTTCTATACATCGTTCAAGACCTCCCCTTCTTCTTCAAGATGCCTTGGGGAAATTTGAGTTGGGCGGAGACGTATTCCAGCTTGTCGGTGAACCTACGGCGTTATCACGAAACGCTGCAAAAGAAGTTGAAGGACAAGCAGGATGTGGCACAGAAAGAGGCCAAGTACACATTGACGGGTAATCTCCATACCCTTCATTACTGGGCGTACGAGGCTATCCCAGAGATTGGGATGAGGTTCGGGTCGAACCAGGGGATTCGTGTGCCCCGGATGCACTCGTGGTCTAGTAATGTGCTCATAATGGGCAAAGACATCGAGGCGGTCTTGAATAAAAAAACGGTAACTTTTTATTATTTATCGTTTATTAATGTATTTTACATTATTTTGGAATATTGGTAACGTTTATTAATGTATTGTAGGTGGGTGTTCTTCAAATGCTGAGACCAAGGGCACCAGAGAAAGAAATGTTCACTCTCCTCGAGACACAGACGAGCAAATGTCTGTATCCCATAGACGTCGAGGGCGAAGATGCGACAGAGCCGCGAGACATCGAAGAAGAAATAGATCGAGTCGCGACTGTTGCAGAAGATGCCATCGTCGGAGACTCCGACGACGAACACGTGTCAGACACTCCACGTGTTCGTCTTGCTAGTCCGACCACTCCCGCAATGGGATCGAGGCCTACAGCGACCTCTCGCGCCGACATTCCCGAGGCCTTTGTCATAACACGGGAAATGTGGGGAGAAATGCGAGCTTCCCAAGAACAACTGCGAGCATCTCAAGAACAACTGCTAGCATCCCAAAAACGAATGATTCAGTCACAAGGGATAGTCTTACGTTCTCTTGCCACGACCGGCCGTAGAGTTGAGCGCATGAGTGTTAGACAGGTTAGAGTTCAAATTTAATTTAACGTTTTAAAGTTGAGTTTAAATTTAATTTAACGTTTTAGAGTTAAGTTTAAATATAATTTAACGTTTTAAAGTAGAGTTTAAATTTAATTTAACGTTTTAAAGTTGAGTTTAAATTTAATTTAACGTTTTAGAGTTACGTTTAAATATAATTTAACGTTTTAGAGTTAAGTTTAAATATAATTTAACGTTTTAGAGTTAAGTTTAAAATTTAGAGTTGAGTTTAAATTTTAGAGTTGAGTTTAAATTTTTTTGACAAGTTTAAATTTTGTGACATATTTTATTACTTTGACTTTCAGCTTTCTATGTGGAGGAGGCTGAACATTTTGTTCGAGGACGCAACGGGCTTGCCTGGGGGTGAAATTCCCACGACCCAAGATGATGGTCGTAAACGCCGGACCCCTCCTCCTCCTCCTCCTCCTCCGGCGGCTAGTCAAAAGCCGGCGTCTCCATCGCATGAGGCAGAGCCGTCTTCTACGCATCGCGAGTCATCGAAGAAGTCAGAGCCGTCTTCTACGCATCGCGAGTCATCGAAGAAGTCGAAGAAGCCATCTTCAACGCATCGCGAGTCGTCGAAGCGATCGGAGATCAGGCCGGTGACTTCTCCCAGGTTGTCGACGTCTTCGTCGAGTCCTCGTAGAGAAGACATTTCGGATAAGCTACGCCCGCTCACAACTCCTCTAAGGAAAAGACAGAAGGCACAGCTTACTCCGGCACGTCCAGATCGGCAAGTGCGACAGAAGACGTCGCGTTGGTCCGAATTCACTGATCCGACGAGGCCCAAGTATTTGGAAAAGCCGATCCCCAAGTTCAAGCCGTTGAAGGACGCGAAGCAAAAAGAGTTTGATAATTTCGTTAAGTGGTTGCGGATAAAAAAGTGGGACGGCAAATTCATGGAGTCTGTTCGACTGAAGACGTGCGACGCAGACACGATTTTCTTCGACACGATATTGACAGAAACCAAATGGCTACATGATTCGGTACGTTATTATATAATTTCACTTTTTCCAATCAATTTAAAATAACGCTATATGTTTGTAATGTCTCAGCATATTGATGCTATGATTCACATGGTTCGGGCTCGCCAACGAGCTCTCGACGGTTATCGGCAAGACGTCCGAATCATGGATTGTCGGTGGGTCCAGCACGTGTACGGCCGATTCAGAACGGAAGAAGCGAACATCAACAAGGCCATCGAACTGGGAGCAGAGCCCGAACCCGTGGACTGGGACATGAGGGCAACTATTAGCCCGATGACTGGGTATAGGGACGCCGATATTTTGCCTTGGGATGGTGCTCGAGAGATCCTGTTCGTCGTGAACTTCCAGAACCTTCATTGGTTCACATTTCGGATCGACATCGAGGCCTGGACCATTACCGTCTTCGACTGCCAAAAGGATCTCATGCAGTCGTCGAGACATCAAAAGGACTTCACTGAGCTGATGGAGGTACGTAAAATGTTATGTTATTCACAATTATTACCTTAGAGCAACAATTAATTAAATTATAAGGGTTACTTAACATTGTTAAAATGTTTATTATTCAGACTTGGAGTCGAGCATTTGCTAGGGTTGTGGCCATAGGTGGTTTCTTCAAGAACCATCCCCACTCTTACCGGGAAAGTGAACATGGTGAAATTAAGTTCACTGTGCCGACGTGGATCGTCGATGACAAGGTCCCACAATGTGCTTACAGGTAAACAATTATCTTTTTATTGACAAGTTATTTTACTAGTTATTTGAACTTTTTTTTGACAACTTTCTCTAAACAATCATGTTTTTATTGACAAGTTATTTTAGAAGTTTTTTTTTTTTTACAAGTTTTAATTGACAAGTTATTTTAGAAGTTTGTTCTTTTTTTCAAGTTATGTTTCAACTATTTGTGACAATTTCTTTTACTTATTCTTGTGTTGTAGCGGTGATTGCGGGATGTTCGCATTGAAGTATGTCGAGCACGTAGTACTGAACGAATCATTTGACACTCTTCAAAGTGAGAATATGAGAACGTTCAGGAAGAAATGGTGCGTGGACTTATTCTACAACCACCTTATCCCGTGATTTTGTATTTTCGGATGTTTATTTTTTATCTTTTTGGTTTTCTATGTAATAGTACCTTATAAACATATTATCGAGATGGTTTGTTGACTATTGTGTTTTTTATTGTACCTTATAAACATGTAATTCAATTAAAGAGATTCACAAAAAAAAAAACATCAAAAATTCACACATTCACAAAGGGTTTAGAACTCGAGACATTTATAAAGAACTAAAGTTGCATCTTGACGCCACTGACAAGCTTGCTTTTCCATCATAGCTTCATGTAGGATTAGGATAGTGTGTAACTAGCTTGTTCATTCTAGATTAGGATAGTTTGTTACAAATAATCAATATTCTAGTTTTTTTTTAGATTCTAGCAAAAGTTTCCTTTTATTAAAAAAGAAAAATAGCTCACTAAGCTGAATTAAATTAAATTAACTAAAATAGTTAAATTCAGTTACTTCGAACTGGTGAGCTATTTTTTTAATAAAATGAAACTTTGCCAATTTTTAAAAGGATAGTGGTCTATTGAGCTACTAGCCTAATTGTCCCGTATAAAAAGGTCCATGAGACGGATGACACTCCATTAAACAAGATAAAAAGGTGACTCAAATAAACGTTAAAGTTTTAAACTTAAAAATAAAAATAACACACAAAGTCTAAAGTTTTAATCCCTCCAAGTGCATGTTTTTCTGTTATGTCCCCTACCACCACATTTCCCGCATTTTCGCTGCACGACAATCTTTTCGCCTTGAGATGGGTATCGATTAATTCTTCTTCTTCCTTGTTTACTTTTCTTCGGTCGACCGGCTTGCTTCTTTTCAACGGGTTCCGAAACTTTCATGTTTTTTATCTCATCCGGGACATCCCATTGATCTTCATTGCCAACCGGATATATGGCTTCCTTGTACATCTCAATCCACGTCTCCTTCAAATAAAAGTCACTGCATAACGAGTACACGTCCACGCTTCGATGTTGGGCTGCTGCGATAGAATGCTCGCACGGGATATTCAATTGTTGTGGTAGTCCGCAAGTGCACGTCTTCGCCATAAGGTCTACATCGAAATCACCTCTTACGTCTTTGACATGACATTCATATAGACCAAGTCCGTACGCATTGACGAACTGTGCCTTATTATTTAGTTGTGCGAGATAATTTTGCCACGTTGGTGTCAATTTTGTGTTCAACTTGTTCGCTATCTCTTCTCGTTCAAAAAACCAAGTTTGGAGTGTGAATCGAATAAACTCGAGCAACGTCGTAATGGGAAACGTCCTCGCATTCCTTGTTTTGTTGTTGAAGCTTTCTGCGTTGTTGCTCGTCATTAGGTCGTACCTATATAAAACATACTTGATTTATATAATCAACGACATAAAAAATTCAGTACAAAAGAAGTTCTAGACTCTTACCGTTTTCCAGGAAAGAAAGCTCTGGCCCACCGATCGACACCAACTTCTTCAAGATACTTTGCCATCTCGACATCCTTACGTTTCAACTGTCTAAAATTAGCTTCGAATGCTGTTTTACTGAAGGCGTAAGCCGCATCGTAAAGTTCAAAGCGACAATGGTCTGTCTTGAACTTGTGTTGGACATTCAGTTGTAAATGATGGTAACATGCTCCGTGAGGGATACCAGGAAACACAACCTCGACACCATGTATGATGCCAACGTGGCGATCGGATATGAACGCCAAATTAGGTACGTCTTCACCGATAGCTTCTCGCAATCTTCTCAAAAACCAAATCCAAGAAGCATGACACTCGCTATCTACAACTCCGAATGCAAGTGGATATAATTGTGAATTCGCATCCATTGCAATTGCGCAAAGCAACTGTCCCCCGTATTTTGTCTTCAGAAATGCACCGTCCAATGCTATGACCGGCCGACATGCTTTGAAGCCTCTACGACACGCCCCAATGGAAAAGAAAGCATACTTGAATTTATCACCATCTCGCACAAAGTCTGTTAACGTCCCAGGATTCTTTTGCTTCAACATGTACAGCCAAGACGGGAACTTCTGGTACGATTGTTCCGGCGTACCCCGCACGTACCCAATAGCTTTCTCCCTGGATCTCCAAGCTTTCAAATACGATACGTTCACACCCCATCTTGTCTTCACTTCTTCCCTGACGTTATGCGCCGAATACTCCGCCATAGAGTTAATTGAGTACTTGTCTTTAAATACGTGACCGATGACCCATGGTGCCGCTCCTCGATGGCCCTCTGTTCGAACAACACGCCCACATGAGTGTTTACCCTCGTACGACGTAATCTCCCACATCTCAGACCACTGCACGACACCCCTCAACCTCCATGTGCATCTCTCGTTTTTGCATAGAACATACCATCTCTTTTTCGAAGAAGATTTCACTCTAAATTCGAAATTATGTTTCAACGCGTACAAGTGGATATGTTTCTTCAGTTCATGCTTGTTTTCAAATTGCTGCCCAATATATATTTCTTCTGAGCTACCTGTTACTTTCAAAGGTTAGTTAAACAATATGTGGTTTCATATTATACTTGAATCTCATTTGAATCCACTTAAATTACCTGTAGAAGAATGACTTGGATAATGACTCGGGTTTTCCTTCACAACATCATCGGCGCTGAACTCGGGTGCTTTCCATGAATAAGGAACGATAGGTGATCCGATCATCGGAGGCTCACGCTGACATTGACCCGATGGTTCACAATGACCCGTTGGTACCGTAAACGTTTCCACAAATTCTTCATATTCTCGGGATTGGCAAATTCTTCAAATTCTTCACCTCTACCATTGTTATCTCCGTCATATCCATCACTATTCTCTTCATCACCATCGCAACCTTCGTTTTCATCACCTTCGCCACCTTCGTTTTCATCACCTTCGCCACCTTCGTATTCATCACCATTGTGTCCATCATATTCGTCACTGTTGTGATTACAATCTCTATCACGCATGTATACTTCGTCACCGTTTCCGGCACCCTTGTACTCGTTAAACAAGTCATCGTCACAGCCACCGTCTTTGTTTTCAATTATAGGATCTTTTTGTCGATCCTCGATAACAAGAGTATTCCGTCTCTTCTTCGGTTCATTGCGAGACACCATTCCAACTTCCACATCTTTCCCTTTACATAGTCCTCGATACGCAATAGGTGCAATGACCTCGATCTGTTTCGGTACCAAACTTACACAGAGTGGAAATCTATTACGATATTTGTGCTTCATAAAATGCGAAACATCACCATTGTCCTTCAATACGGCAGGACCTACTGGAATTGTACCGACTTCGTATGGGACTACGAGTTTTAAGTCGAACGCGAATCTGTCTAACTCGAACTTCTCGTATAAGAAATCTACTAACTCCGTGTACGTTACCTCTTTCGGAATTACGAATGCACGGAATTCTGCATTGGTGAAAACCCATTGGTGTCCTTCCTTCTCCCAAGTGCCGTTAATCACGACAAAAACTGCAAAAAAACAGTCAAACTATGCAAAATCAGCTTCTATATCGCACACCATCGTACTGCATCGTACAACATCGTATACCATTGTACACTATCGTACATCATCTTACTGATAGACATCGTACTGCATCGTACAGCATCGTATACCATCGTACAGAATCGTACATTGTAAAAGAGGCATCATACGGCATCGTACAACATCGTATACCATCGTACACCATCGTACAGAATCGTACAGAATCCAATTTTTTTTTCTAAATTTCATCGTACACAAATTTAAATTTCATCGTATACCATCGTACAAACAAGTTAAACCTAGATTTTGGACTTTGTTTTCAGATCTGATCGATTTTTTATGCTACATTCTATCATATACATTCATAAACTTTGTAAAAATGATTAAGTTAGTAATCTTACCCATGATTCTTTTGAAACCCGCTTAAGTAGAGAGGATTTGAGTGGATTTGAGTGGATTTGAAAGAGTTTGAGCGAGTGTGAGAGTGAGAGTGAGGCTGAGCTGATATAGTCTCAAGGGCATTTTTATCCATTTTCGGTACAAAAGTCCATATTTAGATATTTTTAAACATTAGGGTCTAATCTTGATATTTAATGGGTTATTAAGCCCACTTAATGAAATTTCTCATTTAGAAAGTCTTCTATCTATATTCTAATCAATTCGAAAATGATTCAATTAAAAAAAATTGAAAAATAGGACAATTAAGTCAATAAGAGGCAGTCAGCAACTCAATAATCCATTCTTTTTTTTTTAAAGATAGCTCAATAAATCGAAATTAATTAAATGAACTATTCAATTAATTTAATAAACTGTACAATTAAGATAATTAATTACTATATGTTGAGCTATTTTTCTAATAAAATATATTTTGAGCTAAATCATTTAGATTAGTTAGATATTGACCAATTGCAACAAATAATTCTATATTTAATTATGTATTAGATATCAATATATTTAATGTTAATTTATAAAAAAATTATTAGTAAATTATTATAACTAATTAAACATTTATAAATTTTATTAAAATAAAACATTTATAAATTCGATAGAAATAAAAAAAATTTATAAATTTAGAATTAGTTAATTAATTTTCATTCAATTTAAATTAGATATTTGATATATATTGGATTTATAAAATAATAAATTTTAAGTTGACCGAGATTGTAGTCAATTAAAAGTACCGGATTACTCATTTTAGACAAAATTATGCTCAAATTCACCCTTTTATTCATTTATTATTTGACAATACATGTGTTGAAAACATAATAAAGACTTTCTTCAAAATGAATATGAGTAAACAATCAAATGTAAATAATATAAAATTAAAAAAAAAAAGATTTGTAACTAATTAGGCCACATAAAACGTTTGATTTGGGATCTAGCCTATGTTTGGAGATTTTTAGGTAAATAGCCAAACGTATTAGGTAGCAAAATATTTTTTACTTTTTTGTCCTTCAATAATTGAGATAGTTTTTTAAAATAACGTTATTTTTTTCCTTGTTTTGTGGATGTTAAATTTCTATTTTGTAGAAAGTAGTTACCAGATATTAGAATCCATGTTCTCTCTCTCTCTCTCTCTCTCTCTCTCTCTCTCTCTCCACAAAACCAGATCTGGGTTTTTTTTTAACCTTCAACATGCCAAGATGACGAGGAAGACGCCGAGGTTGCGGGCCAAGGGGGCAGTCCAGCCGAAGAAGTTGTCGCCGATGACGCAGATCGGCCGGAGGTGGCGGAGGAGGTCGGCGAAGGCTCGTCGGAGCCAGATCGACGCCCACAGGAGGCGGTTGACGAGAGCGTAGGGGAGGGAGTCGGTGTTCTCGGAGTCCGGAGGGAGGCCGTGGTCGGCGCTCCGGAAGGGGGTCGCGACGAGCCTCACGGCGGTGGTTGGCGGGAGAGACGATCGGAGCTTGGTTAGAGGTGGCCCGACTCTCACTGTTAATTTTTTTCTTTAACAGTGAAGATTGTCGAATGTCAGTCTTTGGAAAAATGTAGAGGTACAGATTATTTATTTACAGTTATTTTCATTTATTTCAATTTAGATTACTTAAATGTGGAGAATGAGATAATTTCCAGTAATTTACGTTTATTATCTATGTTGACAGGTTCTTCCACAGTAACGTCAGTCTTGGTGAAGCCGTTCTAGATTAGCGCACCGCGTGATTAATGATATTTTTGATCAAATATTTTTGTTGAGATTTGTTAGAGGTTTAAGGCTACGTATAACAATTTTGAAATTGTTTGTTATTTTTATATCGTTATTGCCTATTACTTAATATAATTATATTCATGATTTCCATTTGATTAAGTAAAAGGGCAAATTAGTCTATTAATTATTGACACCTAAGCACGTTGGCTATTTCCCTAAAAGTTATGAAACATAGGCTAAAAAGAAATTCTATAGTTTCAAACTGGCTATTTTGCTACACTGTCCAAAAAAAAAGCCAACTTTGTTTTCCAACAAAATGTTAAATTTAAATTTGTACATAAAAATCCTACAGCGTTGTATCTGTTATCTAAGTAAAAAAAGATCTTCCTCTAAAAGTCACCGCCACCGCTCCCTCTCGGGGTTCTGGACCCGCAACGTGGTTCCAATCTAGGAGGGAGGCGTAGGTTTGCTCCTTTTCTTGTCCTATCACTATTCTCTCTCTCCTCTTGGTTTTCTTTTAATTCACAGATCTCGTTGTCTTTCGATCGTTTTCTTTGGCGAATTTTCTCCCTTTTGAACCGAAAATATTTCGTTCTTGGCGTTTGGATGCCTGGAAGGGTGGACATTTGTGCAAGGGTGGCTCGATTTGATGGAGTGGCGAAGGTTGGAGGCTGGAAGTCTACAGAAAGAGTGATGGTTTTGGATTTGACGTTTTAAATTTTTTGATCAGTTTTATATTGTTGTCTTGTTTGCTTACTTCTGTTTTCAAACTTTGTCGTACTGGTTAACAATTTATTTGTTGTTGGTTATTTCTTGGTTTGGTTTTGATGGGAGAAATATTAGCCGTCATCCTCCATCCCGATTATGGATTTCATGTTAGATTTTGTGTATATCAACAAAAGAATCATCTTCTCCATGGTCATCGGGTCTCGGTTGAATGGATCTATCTACCAATAATTTTAGGTACTTTGAAAGAGCCTTATGAGTGTTTGAATTGCAAAATGCTTTCTGTTCTTCCTTTTGCCGAAAATTTACACAAGACAAGTTATTACATGCACTTAATATTAGATTAATTACGACTGAAGTCCAATGTGTTGTTAGATGTCATTCTCTTATATTTGTGGGTAAGTTACCATATTTCTAATAGAAGCTTCGTGCAATTCTCTCTCTCTCTCTCTCTCTCTCTCTCTCTCTCTCTCTCTCTCTCTCTCTCTCTCTCTCTATATATATATATATATCTTGCACACAATCTCATTTCATTCTTACTTTTTCGTTGCCTTAGAAAGTGAGCGAGACAAAACTAACTTTTTCTCTACATAATTTCTCATTTATTTAAAATTGTATAGCCACTTTTTCAGATGTGTAAATGATTATAGAACCTTATAAGGGGACAATTTAAATTATACCCTAATTGTTGATGCGTTTTTATTAACATTTGAGTACACGTGTCGGGGTGCGAGCTTGCAAGTGTCTCGATCTTAGGTTCTCGGTTCACATTTTCATCGGTCTCGAGAGAGTAGTTAAGACTTGGGGTGGACCCGAAAGTCACTATCTCAAGATTTTTCATCCCGATGCGCTTGGGGTACGGGGTGTTATGCTTCTTGGTAATGATTCCAACAAAGCAATCTAAAGTCGGGGATCGGGCGATCCAAAATAGCAAAGTTTGGGATTTTCGGAGCCACAGGGGCTAAGCGACTCCATCGCGAGGATCGAGCGATCCAAAACCACGGGGGTTGAGATTTACGGAGCCATAGGGGCCAAGTGACTTGATCGCGGGGTTTGAGCAATCCAAAACCGCAAGGGATGGGATTTTAGGAGCCACGGGGGCCATGCGACTCGATCACAGAGATCGAGCGATCCGGAACCACGATAGTTGTGACTTTTGCAACCACATGGGGCCATGCGACTTGGTCGCGGATATCGAGTGATCCAAAACCTTCGGGTACAAGATTTTTGAAGTTGTGCGGGCCTTAAGCAACTCGATAACGAATATCGAACCACCCTAAACCACAGAGGTCGAGATTTTCAGAGCCACGTGGGCCTTAAGCGACACAGTCATGAGTATGAGCGACTCTAAATCACGAGTGTGTTGCTATTTTTCCGTAGGCATTTGCACGTAGTCGCTCAAGTAGTAAAGTTTGTAAGTACGAGTCGATCCCACGAGGAAAATGTTTAATTAAATTGACAAGATTACTAGCACGAATTGAACCCGATGATTTGATGATTGTGATGGTTATTCAAACAAACGAAAATTAAAAAAAATTAAAATACGATGGATAAGGAGAAAGCAAGAACTATGGTTTCACAAGTTATTCCTATGGTTTGGATTCTGGAATTCAACACAAAACACACACTCTTATGTTTGCTAATCACGTTCACGATAATGGTAATCTAAGATTTCTCTTGAACATCTACGAATCTAAACTTATGACGGGATATCTTCTCTCGATCTCAACCCCTAAAAATAACGGTTAGCATTAAAAACAAGAACGTTCACACGACTCTGAAACAGCCTAGCTATGTCTAGCCTAGGAATGTATCCGGGTAAATAATCCTTGTGCACGACTAACCTAATCTCTTCCGAGCAGCAAGCAATCCTAATATCATGAACACGGTAGCTAATCGAATTCAAGGATTACACACGGAATTAAAATAAACAAACATGATAGAGCATATGAATATTAATTTGACATGATTGAATCCATAACCATATTCCTAACTCGCTACACCATAGCCCTTAATGAATTTAGTGCATGATTGAACGGAAAATAAACGGAGATGAATATAAAGCAACCATGACTAAAAGCAACCATGAATTTAGTGCATGAATTTGTGCGTTGCCTCGAAGGTCCGGTTCACCTTAAACCACCTATCTTGAGCTCCGGGTGTTGGAATCAAGATCCGAAAGATGTTATGAACTCCTTGCGATTGCCCCGTCCTCCTCGGATTCTTTATTTGTCACTTTGAACTTCCAAACTCTGAAAATTAAGAATTGTGATACTCGATCGCGAGGAGAGGATCGAGCGATCAAAAACCATGGGGGTTGAGATTTTTGGAGCCATATGGGCTTTTGAGCGACAAGGATCGCGGGGCCTTAGAGGTGTCGGGCGATAAGAGTCGCGAGGCCTAGGTGGCATTGGGTGGCAAAGGTCGCAATGTAGTTTAAGCGACAAGGATCGTTAGACGGTGGGGAATGGTTTGCGGAGCTTAGTTTCATCGGGCTTGTATTAGCTTGTGTGTCTCGTGAGTAGCTTGTGCCTTGTTCTTGTTGTCAATGGTGCCCACAAAAAGAGTTGTAGTCTTTATTTCGTACATTTGATGTAATAAAGTCTCATGAAGACTCTTGCTTGTAATTGCTTATTCATTAATAAAAAGTTGAAACGTTCATTCATTCCTCCTTGTTTGTTTGAAGCTTTATGATAAAACATTAGTCTTTAGTCCATAAACAAACCTAACAACTTACGAAGAGACAAATGTAGATTTGCATGAACAAACTCTTCGTAGTTTTCTTAAAACGATATATTCGCAATCTAAGGGTCAAAGGACTATTGACCTCAGTATGATTGTTAGAAGAATATATGATGTCTGGTTATGAGGCATTGAAAGTTGGAGACTCTATAGTTCTTCTAGGTATCTTCCGAAGGTACTGAATTGACCAGTGCACTTCTAGAGACAAGATAAGAACAAACCATTTAACCTCTTATGTCTCGAAGTCACTACGTATGAATTGCATCGTGCTTACCTTAATCCTAAAATGATACATGCCATTTCACACCTTACGTATTCTCATTTGAGAAAGTCAGCGTTCGGACTCACTATGTGATTCCGAACAAGGCCTATTGGTGAAATACTAAGTTGTGAAAATGTCATGAGTAACTTTGTGAAGTTCTCATAGATATGGAATTCATGTACAAGATTGCTGAAATGCAATGTATATCACCTCATGTTTTGTTCCTTGGAATGTGAATAAATGAACTGGCCAGTGTCCAACTTGAGTCTTGACTCTTTTGGATGAAACAATGTGACTTGTTAGCTCCTCGTCAATACATTGTTTCTAACTTATTCACAAGCGACAAAGGAGTTGAGGAAATAACAGCTAGAAGGGTAAAATGGTAATTTTGTAAATCCCGACTAGCTGATGATATTCATGAAGGGTAAACACTGATAATATTCTGTGGATCCACTCATTACAATTAGGTTGAATTCTTGAGTAGAAAATAAATTCATTTGAACCGAGAGATTTTCAGTGTCAACTCTTTAGTGGAGTCAGTTGACATTAAGCTAAACTTGGAAAAGGTTTGTGAACTTTTGAGTCCAAGTGTTAAGCTCAAGCTTTGTTCATTTGGATCCATGAGGTCACTGTCACGAATCACATCGAGTAGGAATAGTTAAACTAGAAGCTAAGTAAAAACAAAAACGAGACAAGTTTTACGAAAATTGTCAAAAGGGTACTTTTGTCTTTTGAGACATAGGATGAAATGAATGTCAATAAATTTTTTGACAAGGTCATTTAATGACATGTTTCACTCGGCCAATATTAGTCTTATTGGTCCTTGTGGATTAATTTCATTTCATAAGAATTTTATTGAAAATTCTTAATGGGCATTTTTCATGTTGTCATGAACAAATGAAGGAGCTTCTAGAAGCCCCTTCTAGAATTGAAATAGGCACCCAACATACCCAAAGAAAGAGAGAATATTTTGTGCATGAATGTATAAAGATACTTGCCAAAAGAAAAAGAGGAAACAAATTTCCCCTAAGAGGAAATCAATGTGGGCGCCCAAGAGGAGTCAAGGGAGAAGCAAATAAAAGAGGAAACAAATCCATGGACTTGCTTGGCAAGTCTTGGCCGTGTACCTCATGAAGAAAAAGGGGAAATTGGCTCATGAATATGTGATATTCTATAGAATAGAAAACTACGTTATTGAAGGTAAGACCTCTCCTATAAATAGGAGCCTCATTCCACACATTTTATTCATCCAAAGTTTTAGAGATTGAGAGCTTCTCTCTCTAGACTTGGCCGCCCCTCTCCTCTCTCTCTCTCTCTATTCAATTTCGTTTTTATTGTTTTGGCACCTAGGTCCTCATTTGACCTAGTGTTTAGCTCTTCGACTTCACGACTCGTTCTTAAGTCGTAGTGTTTAAAAGTGCCCACACACTAATTCCTTTTTCTCTCGAGTGATTTAGTGATAGAAACTTTCGTGGTTGCTCGAGTTTCCGAGGAAGGAAGAGAGACGTGCTGCGAGGGGAGACGAACGTTGCAACCTTTTCCAAAAGCTTCTCAACATTCAAGCTTCTAAAAGGTTAGTAATCTTTTATGCTCATATTAGTTTTTATTTACATGTGCTTGCTCTTTGTCTAGGTTTGTAAAAACTGTTTTACTTGTAAAAGAAATTTTTTAAAATTCCGCCGCTTACCGAAGCGTTAAACTTTTTCTTAAACCCTAGATCAATTCCAACAGTTCTTGTAAGCTTTGTGGTCCGAGCATTGTATGCATGGTGGACCATGAGTGAAGGGTGGGTGAGCAACCGTGTGAGAACTCGTGCTTGCGACTAGCGGTCGAGAACTCGGGCGAGTGGTGAGTGGAGACTTGCTCTTGTGGCGAGCGAACGAGATATCATACATTCTCCAAGCGATATCATCTTTCGAGGAGCGTGAGGGAACACATTCTTGTGGAGAGCGAGTGAGTCCTTCTTTCGCTGAGCTTGGGACACCTTCTCACGGTGCACGCATGGGATCGTTCTCACGGGCTCGGACTCGCATCTTGCCTTAGAGATACGCAAGACATGTGGCGTGAGCGGACTCGATCACGTGTCTCATCTTCAAAGGGTCCTAAGTCAATTTTCTATGGTGGAGGAAGTACAATGGAGTTCTAGAAGACCTTCAAAACATGACAAAGGGGAAGGAATCCGCTCTCTTGGAAGACAAGAGAAAGAGAGAAACTTTGCACTCATTGGCCCTAAACATCTCTCAATCTCCGATTCCTAGGAGGGTTTGAATTCCAGTGTTGAGTGAGATGCTTCTAGTTGAAGGGACGTCGCCCTCGTTGATGACTAGGTGGCTAGCCATCCATATAGTGTGTAAGGTTTCCGCAAAGGAAAAATAATTTGCTGGTGGAGAGTCCATGGTTGTTCTCGGGGGCCCTTCCTTCTAGCGCCAAAATTTTAATGCGTTTTTTCGATTAACATTCAGGACACGCGTCAGGGTGGGAGCTTGCAACGTGTCTCGATATTAGGTCCTTAGGTTACGTTTCCGTCGATCAAGAGAGTAGTGAAGACTTGGGACGGACCCGAAATTCACTATCTCAAAAGAGTCTTAGGAATTGTGATGGTGCGATCGCGTTTTCGTGGATCGGGAGAATAGTGAAGACTTGGAGAAAATCCAAAAGTGACTATCCAAGAGAGGATCCTTTGGTTTGGCGATGGAGTGGTCATGTTTCCGTGGGTCTCGGGAGAATAGTAAAGACTTGGGGTGAACCCGAAAGTCACTATCCTCTAGATGATCCTTTGGATTAGTTATGGATTGGTAGCCTTCTACCGGTCTCCAGAAAATAGTGAAGGCTTGGGGTGAATCCGAAATTCACTATTCTGAAGAGGGTCCTTTGGGCTTGGGTTGTCCTCTCCTTGTCTATGTCCTAGATGCCGTCAAAATTTTCTAAGAAACACTACCAGAAATGTGGGATATAACTACAATTTTTTTTTAACTTCAGTTTAGCCTTTTAATGGAGTCTTTGAATACAAACTACGGTCACCTTTTTCTAGGCATATATTAGACTCTAGTCGAATATAAAGCTGTGATTAATGGTCTTTTTTTCTCTACAGTCAATATAAAGAAGTAGTGGTAATAGCCAAAAATTTAAAAATTACCAAAATTTCACCACTTTTGAATGGAGGGAAATTTCCCACTAAAATTTAGCACATTTCACTACAGCTAAATCTAAAAAAGTAGTGGTAGCACTAAAAAAATAAATAAATTTCTAACATTTCACTATTTTGATGTTGGAGGGAAATTTCCCACTAATTTTTTTGTTTTAACCGGTACATCAAAATCTCAAGTCTAAAATCGACTAAGTAAAAAAAATAAACCCTCTCTCTCTCTCATCTTCGTATATCTCACATTCTCAGTCTCTCTCTTCGTAAACCTCAGATATTCTCTCTCTCTCATCTCGTATTTTCACCCATCGCCGTCAATCTTCTTCATCTTCTCCGGTCTTCTTCTTCCACGTTTCTTTTCCCCTCCACGAACTCGTGACTGAGCTCCTGGTTCCTTGGTTTCAGCGAGATTAAGCGTTGATTGGGAGGAAGTGAAAGAGTCCCTGAGTGCTCTGAAATCCGTTCAAGCAAGGTAAAACATAAAACCCCTATCAGCCTTGAATCTGAGATTAGGTATTTAGTTTTGGATATTTGGGGCTTTTCGTTGTGTTTATCTCTCGTGGGTCTTAGTTGTTGATTTCCGTGGCTGAGATTGTTGTCTTGATGACTGGAGTTCTCGTTTTAGATTTCTGGGTTTTAATTTAGGGCTGAGAAGTGTTTCGTGCTTTGGTTTGGTTTTATTGTCTCTCGTTCACTTATGGTCGTGTTGGTGTTTCTCTTTCTCTCTCTCGTCTTACTTATGACCTTTGGAATTCTGAGACTTTGGATTCGAGTTTCAGTTTGGTTTGATTGCTTGAATCTAAGCCTTGCTCTGGATATTTGTTCTTTATGCGTTTGTTTTTTCAGACTGGTTTAGTTGGTTTTGAATCTGATTTTTTGTTTGATTATATTTTTTTTTAATCTGAAATAACACTATTGGAGAGGCTCTAACAGCTCAGAGATCAACAGCGAGCTTAGTCACTATCGGACAATCTCTAGAAGCAGCGGTGAAAACCGTCGGAGACAAGGCCGTGGACTTGAGCGATGCGGCCGCAATTCAAGACGCTAAAGTCAGAGCTTCTCTTCCAGCAACGTGATCGGAGAAGGAAGATTTGGCACAAAGGCTTCATCGAGAATGGTTGGTGAGTATCGTTTAAATACCAAATTTTTAGCATTTTTAACAGGTTTGGCTGAGGGTCTAGGGTCGGCAGCAACGTTGCTGATCGGCATAGGCGGGCTGCGTAAAGCCTAAGACGATGGTTCGGTTCGGCGAAGGCGCTGTCCGAAAAATGGCGGAGCTGCCGCTCGAGCGACAGTGAGGCGGGGCTGGACAATGAGGTTCAGCGTCTCGATGTGGACGAGCTTTTACGTAGGAGGCAGCAGTGGCGCTGTGCGGCCTCTCGAAGTGAGAGAGTCCAGTCTCTCTTCAAACAAAACTAGGCTTCGTTGTACTCATAGAAAGCCTCGTCTTGCACTGGTAAAAATATTTTCCTCAAGGTCTGATTTCTTTTACTGTTTCTATCCATTATTTATTTTTGTGGATGTTGTTTTTGTCATTGTCTTGTATAAACAGAGAAGTAAAAGCTGTGATGTTTAATGTTTGGCATCATGTAATTTTATTTTGATTATAAAAGCCTTTTTTTATTACAAAAACCTTATGTTTATAGATCAGAAGTAGTATTTCATTATTGGAATTACTGTTGGTAATTGTTTACTTGATTTACTTTGTCTTATAGCATTGACTTGCAATCATAGTTTTGTTTATGTTGCATTTTGAGTTAGATTTAAAGTCTCCCAAGTCCATGTTTGAAAATAAATCGTGGAATTATGACTTGTATATTGAACAAAGTATAACATAATGTGATGTTGTGATCAAAGGCATTTTACTGAATCTTTGTTATTTATTAAATTCAGTATGAGCTAAATGATCACTTGGTTTTGAAATTGTGATGACCTTCTCGGTCTTCCCATCCCTGAAGGTCTCCGACACCGTCGTGGAGCCTTACAACGCAACTCTCTCCGTCCACCAACTTGTCGAGAACGCCGACGAGTGCATGGTTTTCGACAACGAGGCTCTGTACGACATCTGCTTCCATACTCTCAAGCTCTCCACTCCTAGCTGTGAGTAATTTCTCTCATCTATCTTTCGATTTAACTCTAGATCATGAGATTTATAACATAATGAAAAGACACCTGTTTGTCTTAGTTATGTTTACACATTTTTTTTTGTGAATTGTCTATGTATATTAAAACTAAATGCATTAAGAAAGATTAGTATCAACATAGGTAACACTGGAACGAATCAGACAATTTCTATAGATGTGGTTCGTAAGCCCTACCACAAAGATTTGTTTATTCAACTTTGATCTTGGTTTTTTCAGTCAGTGACTTGAACCACTTGATCTCCGCAACCATGTCTGGAGTCACTTGTTGTCTGCGGTTCCCAGGACAGCTCAACTCCGACCTGAGGAAGCTAGCTGTGAACCTGATCCCGTTCCCTCGGCTCCACGACGAGGAAGAGGAAGAAGAACCCGACTACCAGGAGTGAGGGATTTATGGGGTTTCTTGAAATGGGAGAGAGGTTAATTTTGCTTAACGTTGCTGCTTTCTTTCAAGTTATCAGCTGCAAAACAAATCTGATGTTGGATTATATTGAGTTTTTGTATTGATGTTCGTTTAAAATTCTTTAGGGATGTATAAATGATTCTATATTTTTATTATGTATTTTTTGGATATTTATTTATTATAAATGTATTTTATTTTATATTCATTTAAATATATATTATTGTATAAACTACATAAATAAGATGTAGTCTATATTGTTAAAATATAATTTCATGAATTTCAACTACACCTAAAAGATGTAGTCTTCAACAAAAAAGACTGAAGTCTTAGACAAAAAGATAATACTTCAGTGCAATAGATGCCACAAAAACGTCGTAGTCTGTCTAATTGAATCAATCAAGACTACTTGTTAAAACTGTAGCGTTTTTTTCTTATGTAATTGAGTTCTATATAACTATAGCATAACGCTGTAGTATTTATAGATGAGACTAGTAAGACTACATCTAAAAAATGTAGTTATATATTTTAACTACAGTCTTATAAAACAGATACACTACGGCCAAAAACTGGAGTTATAATCAAAGAGATAAGACTCCAGTGCAATAGATGACAGTCGATAAACTGTAGTCGACTTAAAATGACTATGGCGTTCGGCAGTAGTTAGAGGCCAAATTTCTGGTAGTGAAAAGAGAAAATGTGAAGTTTGTGGTGGGATGTTCCTCTTATTAAGTGAAGAGTATGAGAATCGGTTTCTCAAACTCTTAGACACATTTAGAGAGGGAATATAATTTCGCTTGGTTAGTTTTGGTTTGTGAGATAAAGTTATTTTGAGAGAGTAAATATTTTTTTATCCCATTCTAGAAAGAATGAAGTAGATTATTTCTCTTTATTTTTGTGTGATATTGTATGAGTGGAGTGACCCTGATTCTTTTTTTTTTTTCTTTTTTTTTTTTTGTCTCAAGTGTTCTTAAGGGAATGAATCAAAAGAGGAAGTGAGAGAGAGAGAGAGAGAGAGAATTTTGAGGGAGTTTCTCTAAGTTGGAGAGAACCTTTCTTCCAAGTGATGTTTAAAGGGGTATTTATAAGGCATGGTGGACGAGGCGAAACGAGGACGATGCAACACCAGGCCAAACGAGGACGAGGCAACACAAGGCCAAACGAAGACGAGGCCAAACGAAGTCGTGACGAGGCAAAACGAAGTTAGTTAAGGCCAAACAAGGTCATAACGAGACCAAACAAAGACGAGGCCAAATAAGGCCAGACGAGAATGAGACCAAATGATGTCGTTTTTTGCTCTTGACGTTGTCATTTTTTAATTGCGAAATATGGCGGCATAACACTAAATATTATTTTATTTTAGAGAATAGTTAACGTTATATTATCTTCCCAAAAAAACCCTTTAAGTGATTACTGGTGCTTAACTTTCAATATCTTCATTATCCGATACATACTTTGGCGCCTGAAAAAAAAAGGTAATAACCAAATGAAATTGTTGTCCGTACCGGCCCAATGAATCATTAGATCAAAATATTAATATTTTGATTAGTTTTAATAATTTACATAAATAATATTAACTATTGTGTATTAATTTTTGTATGATTAAAAAGAATCGTTGATAACTCCTTCATTGTCCTTAACTAACATATTAATTTACCATGTTCACATAGAAACAATGTGCTAATTAATTAAAATATTGACTATTTCAGTTTTTAATACTAATCATTGCGAGAGACAAATACTTTGTAACATTGGATTCGAAAATTTGATGGGCGTTTTGAATATTTGTGATCATATAAAATTTTAATTTTTAATTTTTTTTTAATTTTTTTTTATTTTTTTTATTATTTTTTTTTACGTTTGGATAAATAACGTTTTAGTAATTTAGCTTAGATTGTAATTTTTGTCATGGGAATTGTTATGTCGTCATTTTTCCCAAGTTAAAAATGACAACCTCAAGAGAAAATAACGACATCGTATGATCTCGTCCTTGTTAGGCCTTGTTTCGCCTCGTCACGACTTCATTTGGCCTCGTCCTCATTTGGCCTCATAACGACCTCGTTTGTCCTTAGTTGACATCGTTTATCATCGTCCTTGTTTGGCCTCGTAACGACCTCATTTGGCGTCGTTTACCTCGTTTGGCCTCATCCTCGTTTGGTCTCATCCAACATGCTCTAAAAATACCATCCTCAACATTTTTTAGGGAGGTTGACAAGTTCACAAGTTGATTCCTCTCATACCACTTTTACCAAGGCCAACCTTGCAAAAATTAAAACTTACTCTCTCTCTAAACCAAGTTCTCTCTTTTACGTCTCATCACCTAAAATTACAAAGGAGGAATAATCTACTTGTATTCTCTCTATAATGGGAGAAAAAAAAATTTCTCTCTCTCTCTCTCTCTCTCAAACATTTCTTTTCACGATATTAGGTCGTAAGGCATCAGGTGCGACGAAATGTCGCACCTAATGCCAAAATGTCGCACCCGAAAGTTCTTCGGGTGCGACTTTAGGTGCGACAATGTCGCTTTGTTGCTCGTATTGGGTGCGACAAGTCGCACCTAAATGAGCATTAGGTGCGAGATGTCGCACCGGATAGTAAAAAAAAAAATTCAATTCAGGCCACTGAAAATAAGAGGAGCGATTTTAAGCCCGCTTAAAATTTTTAAAACTTTTAGATGTGACATGTCGCACCAGATAGTATCAGGTGCGACATGTCGCACCCGATACCATTTAAAATGAGCGAAATTTTTTGTTTTCTAGAAGGGTATTCGGTGCGACATGTAGCACCCAATGCCCATTTAAGTGCGACATTTGGGTGCGACATGTTGCACCGGATAACTTTTTGCACTAGAAAATGAAATTTGTAGTAATGTTAATTAATGTTATCTCATCGCCAAGTTAGTATGCTAATATTTTCTTAAAATTCTAAGTATTTTGTTGAAGTTAGTATGATATAAAATTGCATAATGGATCAATGACCAACGAAATCTAGAAAGCTAGAAAATCTAAAATTATATCCTTTTAATCCCTTTTAAGTTTTAACATATTAGTTTTTCGTACCATGCACATAAACTTTTTAAAAGAATATAAACTTATATACGGATGAATATTTTATACACAAAATGTATCCCGAAATTTTTGTAGACCATTCTAAAATTTATATTTTGTTAAAAAGAATTTACAAATTGGGTTATTTTGTATTGCCAGCATAAATCCCTAATGTTTTCGTGAGCATACACTTAACTCCCTAAACTTTTTTTTTGCGGCTAAAATACCTAATGTGTATTTTCAGTTGCACCGTTAGAGGTTTGGCTGTTAGATTTAACGTTGATCCACGTGGAGCTGCCAGATTGAATTGGTCGGTTTTATTTACAAAGAATGGTTTAAAATCCTCTTTAAAATCATATATATTTGCTCTATATATTTATTAAAAGAAAATCAAATGTTTTCCCCAATTCGTTTCATTTTCATTTTAAAATCCTCTTTCGTTTCATTTTCCCCAATTCGTAACCCTAGATTGGGTCTGTTCTTCGTCAGCCAGGGTAAAAAAAAAATCGGCATCATGGTAGACGAATACTCGTGTTGATCCAACTGGAGCAAGAAAAACCAGTGCTCATGTCGGAGTGATTCTTCATAGAAGATGAGAAAAGAAATGGCGTCTAAAGAGTGTTGTAAATGTGGGCGTAGCTGTGGCTGAGAGGACAGCGTGGACGGATCTCAATCCTGGGAGAAGGTTTTTGAGTTGCTACAAGAAAGAAGTAAGTTAATTAGTCAATCCTGAGAACTTGTCTTCACATATGAGATAATATATGATTTAAATTTCGTGTTTTTTTCTTTTCAAATTCGTGTTTCATGTCCAGTCAGAAGGTGGATGTACGTTCTTTAGGTGGATAGACCCGGAGATGTGTGAAAGGTCAAAAAAAATTATACATGGTTTGCTTCGGCGAATTAACGGCTTACAATTAGAAATTGATCAAATTCGAGCGGCTGGCCCTGTGGAAACAAAGACAGAGCCAGCATTCGGTTCGAGACTTGTAATTGTTATGGTTGGAACTCTTATTGTTGTTGTGTTGCTTTTTATCGTCTTGTACTGAAATGAAAATGAAAGTGTGGGATTGTAATGGTTGTATGGAATTGTAATGGCTGTATGGAATTGAATTTGTCACTGAATTAATGGCTGTATGGAATTGTTTTGTTCATTGAATTGTAATGGCTGTATGGAAGTGTTTTGTTCACTGAATTAATGGCCTACTGTATGGTATTGTTTTGTTCACTGAATTTTAATGGCTTTATGGAAGTGTTTTGTTTACTGAATTAATGGATGTATGAAATTGTTTTTTTTTTTTTCACTGAATGGCTATGGTTGTATGGAATTGTTTTTAACAGCTTGTTATGGCAATGTAGACACCAAATTTTAACAGGTAGTTATGGCTATATTTACATTGTTTTTTAACCGGTAGTTATGGCTATAATGACAAAAGGGCTGTTTCAAAAAGAGTAACCTCTTTAACATATGATCATAATGTATAGTATCAAAAAGATAATAGCAATAACAACAACGATTGCTATTCCAAAATCAGGAAAAAAATGAAGATAATAACATAATCAAGATGTCTCTTGATTCTTTATTCTTTCCCATCTTTCTCTTCGTTTCAGTGTCTCAGTAGTCGGGTTCTCCTTGCATGGTCTCCCTCGCTTCTTTGTTACCTTAGTCTGATTCAAAACAACAAAGATCAAAACATATTTGACCAAAACAACAACGATCAAAACAGCAACGATCAAAAATAATTTACCTCCACAATTGCCAAATTAGGACATGTCTTCTTAGAGTGCCCTGTTTGTTTACATTTACTGCATCGATTAACTTGACCGACCCTGCTTTGTTTTGTACCCTTACCTTCAAATCCAGGTGCCTCATCAATGCTTTTGTTCCTTTTCTTCTTTGGCCGTCCAGGTGATGTAATGTCATGAGGTGGGAGAATTGGATGTAGCCCTGTTTCCGACCATTTATCTGGGCTAGTCATTGGTGAAATGATACCGCTATATGTTGCCATGTAAGCCTCTTTCTTGTACCAGTCCGAAATGAAATCAAAGACACTAAGACCAGAGGCCCAAATGCACGACAAGGTGTGTGGACAAGGTATACCGATTAGCTCGTAACTTCTACAAGTACACACTTTCTCTCGCAAATCTACAACAAACGATTCAGCTCCAACGAATGTAACTTGGAACTTACCATTACCAGCTTGTGTAGCTTGACAATACCTTGATATATGCTTGTGCTTCTCAATAATCGCCATGATTCATTTTCCAACAGGATGAGTCCATTTCTCTGCTTCACATCTCTTGGCTACAAATCGACACATCAACTAGAAGCGAATTCTTTCCAACAATGTCACAATAGGTTTGTCTCTTGCTGGAAGGATAACAGAATTGAAGCTTTTGCATACGTTGTTGAGAAGCATGTCGCACTTGACACCACTCTAAAATGAGATTTGCTCTACTGTTTAGGGTCTCTTCCAAGCAACCAGGCGTGAGCTTCCTCGTCCTCTGCTTTCAGCTCCTTCATACAGTTAGAAAACTCAGTACGTGTTGTCATTCGTGCACACTTCCAGAGCATTTGTTTTAGCAGTAACCCCGAGTGGTCGTTCTTGAAATTGGCGTGAAGATGTCTGACACAAAATCTTTGTTTTGCACCGGGGACTCTATCTGCCACCGCCTTCTTCAAGCCCTTTTGCCTATCACTCATCATTGTGAATGCACTCGAGTTTTCAATACGAAGATCTTCACGTAACAGCTCCATAAACCAAGTCCACGTTTCAGTGTTTTCCTTCTCGACGATGGAAAAAGCAATAGGGAATTGAGAATTGTTTGGAACAATCCCTATCGCTACCAAAAGCATGCCTGTGCAATAGCCCTTCAAGAAACAAACGTCGAAGCCAATCAACGGTCTACAACCTTTGTTGAAGCATTCCTTGCAGGCTTTCAAGCATATATACACTCTTTCAAAAACTTGTTTGTCATCTACCAAATCAGTTTTGAGGATGGCTGTGGTTCCTATATGAATGTAACACCAAATCAGTACATCAATAATCCTTCAATTTAACCAAATCAGTAAATTAAGTTCATAAACAATTTACCTGGGTTTGTTGTGGTCAACTGTCTACAATAATCACCAAGGATTGCATATTGATCTTTGACAGACCCCTCGAGTATTAGTCTCGCTTCTTTTTTAGCTCTATAAAACACCGACTTCGAGACGTTGCTGAACTTCGTCGTAGTCGTCATATTCCTGAAGCTTTCATAATCCATGTTAGGATTTAGCCGAAATTGCTCAAGAAAATTCTTTGCTAGCCACGGGGCTGTGACTAGCCTATTGTCGAATACGATACCACAATCATGCTTATCGATTAACGTATTAACTCTCACTGTTTTATTGTCCGAGTTCTGAACCTTAGCATAGATAGTCCACATACACCCTTCTCCTTTGCATTTGGCTCGGACTCTGGTCTTATCATTAGCCACGAACAGAAACTCTCTATCAACTTTAATAAACTCTTCCTTCAAAGCAAACCTAAAATGCTCCATAGATGGAAATATCATACCGAGTTGAAACTTGAAATCCGTCGGGTTTGCTCGAGGATTATACTCTCGCTTGCTTTTCTTTGTCAAGTTACCATCCTCATCATCGCTACACAGGCTGTCGAGGTCGCTACATGATATTATGCCTTCTGACTCTTCGTCGCCAACGTCATTGCACATCTCGTTCACAATAGACCACCAAGCCTGAGGTTGAGTCGTGGTCTGAACGTCTTCTGCTTGTTGGATTTCAGTTTTGACGTACTCTTCTTCTTCAAAGACGAACTCCTCTTCTTCACCATCTGGATGGCCTTCGTCATCCATCTTCGATGATGATGCTCTGCGATTCCAGTCTTCCAAATGTAGGAGTTTTTGTTCTTCTTCGATTATTTGGGGATTCTCGGACCCTTTTTTTTTGTGTTTGTTCTTTGAATCTCGGTTTTCAAGCTTTTATTAGTTTAGTTTTATTTATTTATTTTAATTTCACATCAGATAAAAAATAGCAAAAAGATATAATAGAATGAGAAAATTAACATTTTAATAGCAGGTTTCATCCAGGCCGTTCATTTGAAACCTAATAGCCAAACCTTGAACAATGCAACTGAAAATGTACATTAGGTATTTTAGCCGCAAAAAAAAAAAAAAAAGATTAGAGAGTTAAATGTATGCTCACGAAAACATTAGGGATTTATGCCGGAAATTCCTCTAAAATTTAAAAAGTTAACTAGTTTACAAATCAATTAATTCTGAATGACAGAAAATGTTATACACTGACCGTATTAAGTAAGCGCTATATAATACAACACTCTACCCGATTAGCTTTTCTATTCACTGTATAATCGCTGATGAAAATCACTCCTTTAAACTTCAAACTAAAATATTCGGTTACAATTTTTCTTCGCTATCTTATTATAATACTAGTGAAGAAATAATCGTAGGGCTAGATTGTGGCTTTACTTATCTATGAAAACAGAATAGCCAGTATACAGAAATAATTTGAACTGAATAATAGTTGGTTCCACCACACTACTCAGCAACATACGAAATGTTACACATTTTGAACAATCATATCGTTGAGTTCACGAATAAAATAAAAATAAAAATAACACCTTGTACACTCAAAGTTCTTTCTCAGATTTTACACACATTTAAATACAAGAAAAAAAAAATGAATTATGTTAAATCCACGACAAGGAAAAAAAAATCATTGAAAAATCTATTGTTTATGATTGATACAATACATATAAAGAACTGAAAGCAATGCAACAAGAGCTGCCACGAATACATACTTGAGGTTCACACACCTACGCAGTACCACGCCACTTCTGTTAAGCTTGCGAGTCTCTTCTTCTGATGGCTCATTGGACTGATTAACAAAAATAGAACGGTGTTAAAACTTTCAGATGACACAAATGACATGTCGTTTCAACATTAAGAAAATAAAAATGCAGAAGAGTACCTGCCTGGGAACTTTTACCGCCGGATTCTATAACGGCGTCCAAATACGACAGCGAACAAGATGAATTGCTCAATGAAGAGCGTGGCTCTGTATCATCGGCCTCTTTTACTCCGTTCTCGAGCCCGGATGAGCCGTTCTTCGCCTTGAAACCCAACGTCTTGGCGAAATTTTCGTTCTCCTTCGTCAGCGCTTTTAGCTGCGACAACAGAAGAGCTCGTTTGAGCTTGTTGGACTCAGATAACACATTATATAAATCTCCGATTCCCGTACCTGCTTTTGGATCCGCTCTCTTTCGCTGGCCAACCGCGCCACCATGTCCATAACGAGCTTCGTCCTGGCACCGACCTCTTTCGCGCTCTCGGCCCTCTCGCCCTTGGCTTCCTCCAGAGATGCCTCCAATTCCTCGACTCTGTCTCTCAAGACGCCGATCTCGGCGGCGAGCTCGGCGTTGGTCTCGGAGAGAGCGATGCAGTTCTCCTCGGTGGCCTCGTTCTTGCTCTCGGCCTTGGCAACCTTAGACTTGAGATCCTCGATGAGAGTTTCCATGTCCCAGATGGCCGCGTAGAGCATGTTCTGCTGCTCTTGGCTCGCCTCCGACGAGGCCTTGGCGTGCTGAAGCTGGATCTCGGCCTCCCTCAGCTGCTTCTCGAGCCCACCGAACTTCTTCTCAGCGCTCCCGACGCCTTCCTTGAGGAAACCCAGCTCCTCCGTGAGCTCAACGTTCGTTCCTATCAGCTCGGCCACCTTGAGCTCCGCGCTCTCGGCTCTCATGTCGGCGATCTCCACGCTCTCCCTCAGAGACTCCACGAGGGCCTCGAGCTCCGCAGCTCTGGCCCGGCTCGAACCCCCGACCCCCAAAGCCATGTCCTTCAGCTCGAGCTCGGCGAGGGAGCGCCGGAGCCGGCTCAGGAGGTCCCGGGAAACCCCCTCGAACGCGGCCGAAGAACAGTCCGCCTCTAACAGCCTCGCCATCGTAGCCTCCGCGTCCTCTCTCTCGTGGAAACCCGACTGCTCCGCGCAACGGAGCTTCCCTCTCAGCTCTTCCTCTCTCCTCCTCGACTCTGACAGCTTCTTCTCGAGGTCGAGCTCCCTCGCCAGAGACTTCTCGAGCATGTGTAGAATGTGCCTCTGGCCGCTCGATTTCCCCAGCAAATCCTCACCCGATTCCGATTCCTCTTCCGCCACGCATTTCCCTAACGAGCAAGCTTTCGAAATGAACAAATAGTTTCAACAAACAGATTGAGAGACAGAATCAGTACTAGTAGCAGCCATACCATGGGCCAAGGCCTGAGAGGTTCTCTGGAGCTTGGCGGACTGGGTTTTGAGCTCGGAGACCTGGTTTCGGGTTTGTAGGAGTGACTCACGAGAGTCGCTGAGCTTGTCTCCCAAGACGGCGAAGTGTCTGCACGAAGATATATTTCGATGGGCGTCAAGTATTCCGGCTTCGAGACTTACCATGAAACTGTCCAGCTCTCTTACCTCGGAGTCCAAAACGCCGGATAAGAGGCCGAACACCAACGCCTTTTCCATGAACTCTGCCGAGCCTGCGCTCTCGTCGTGCTCGGTCTCCCGAGCCGAGATTTGCATCAAAAGTCCATTCAGATTCATTAGCTTCTCCGAAGAGTAGGCCAAGTCCAAGTCAACTCTAGTCAAAACTTCCATTAAACCTTCAACTTCTTCTTTAATTTTATCTGACTCATCCGTAGACTTTTTCTCTTCCATTCCCAAAAGCTTTAATGTTTCTGTAGAAATACCGAATTTTCCTTAAATTGCCCCGAATTACTCTCATATTAAAAACATATGAATGTCTAAAAATGCGACGGCTTTAATAAGAGATTATGACAATTGATAATAATAAGGCTCAGAAAGACCATAAATCACAGAACAACATTAATTCTCGATCAAGGGCATGTTTCGCATGATTGATGAATGAAATTCAACTGGTAAATAGAGAGATATCTTTAGAAGAAGCTCACCTGGAAAGAGAGGAAGTATTTCTTGGTCTTTCTTGGATTACCTCTCAAATGGAAAAGAAAAAAAAATGATATAGAAGGCTTTTGACTTTTCTGTTATAAATTATAACTACCGCACAATTTTTTGCAAATTGCCGTTAAAACAAGACCGTGAGTTTTGCCTCGTAGACTCTTCTGGGATCTGTGAAGCGCTGGTGAGTCTGTAGAATCTCAAGCGCTTGATTGGCGGTGAGTTTTTTTTTTTTTTTTTTTTTTTATTGGACAACAGTTGTTCTGAAAGTTAAATAAAGAATTAATAATAAAAAGAACATACAGTTTAATAAATTACTTCTCTGTTCAATCATGATGTTGTGTGGCACGTTGGCAACCTGGTCCACGTGGGACCAATAATTGAGATTATATTTTTTATTCAATAATAAACGAAAATTTTCTTAACAAAAAGAAGTTAATAAATGAAAATAATAGTTGCTCATATTATTATCATTATTATTTTTGGAATGACAGTAAAATCACCCCCCTCAGGCTCGTACTTTATTATATGTTTTGGTGACAATCAATTCCATATCAGATACTAATACACGCTGTCCTTCATCGCATGTGTAAGCGAATATGGAGATATTATTATGGGAAAATATCAAAATATCTTCGTGTTTAATCGAAATGCAAAATTTATCTCATCTATTTCTAAAAATATCGTGGTACCTAGGATAGCCTAGTGGTAATTCCACATCACCTCATGTGTGGAGGTCGTGGGTTCAATCACCACCGCAGCAAAGCTGCCTTAAAAAAAAAAAAAAAAAAAATTCTAAAAGTATCAGACATATTCATTCAGTTTAATATAAATGATATATACTTCCCTAAAAAAATGTTATATTACAAATATCACAATTTTTGTTTATTTTTTACAAAAAAAAATTTGAACTATTCAAAATACCCTTACTGAAATAATTTTTTATTTTCTATTCGATAAACAAAAAAATTAAATTAAAAAATTTCTTTATAAAAAGTTAAGATTTTTTTTTATAAGTAGAGATTTTGATTTTTTTTAATAAAATAGTAAATAAATATTTATTATGTTAAGGGTATTTTGGGGAGTTCAAATTATTTTTTTGTAAAAAATAAACGAAAATGGTGATATTTGTAGTATAACACTTTTTTAAGGGAGGTATATGTCATTTATATTAAACTGAAGGGATATGTCTGATATTTCTAAAAATAGAGGGAAAAATCTCGCATTTCGATTAAACACGAGGATATTCTTGATATTTTCCCTATTATTAATCCCGTTCAAGTAATTTCCTTTTTTCTTTAATTCGAATATATCTGTTCTTTTACCAGTCGTAATAATTGTTGTACTCAACATAAGAGGACACTTTGATGTCGTATTTGTCGGTTAATAAAGGAGTCGAATGGTAGGTATATCATAAATCAACAGTTAATAGGTGTTTTTTTTTTATTTAGCATAAGCAAGTCTTTTATTTTTTTTATTTAGTGTCAAACTCTCAAAGACGATCAAACAGAATGAACACATAAAATATACAAATATTTAGCGATATAAGCCAAAAAAACATAAGCATTTGCATTTTAGCCAGCGTTTTGTAAATTCTTCGTAAATAGCCATAAATATTTCGTAAATAGTAAAAAAAATATGACGTAACTAACATTATTTACATATATTTACTAGAAATTTACTCTGTGTAAATAGATTTACGTGGCTATTTACAAAATATTAACGAAACGTTGGCTATTTAGAAATTTCTAACGTTTCATATGGCTAGATAGCCACTAGACCCTAAAATATTTTTTTTTGCATTTATCGACCGAAAGCATATTTGTTGAATCTTGCAAAATTTTAGTTTGGTAAAATATTTTAAACTGTTCAAGACTTCGTGCAATTATTTGTTCAAAACTATCCGGTCATTCAAGTTACATGTATTAGCGCGCGCGCGCGCGCGCGCACACACACACATATATATATATATATATATAAAAGTTGTTATTATTATTATTATATTTAGGATTATTTTCCTTTTTCTTTATTTCCTTTTTTTTTTTTCTTGTATTAGGGTTATATATACTCAGACTATTGTACTTCCCTTTTATGCAATTCATTATTCAAACTTCCTATTTTCTTTGAATCGCTAAATCTTCATGGTATCAGAGTCACCTTCTCCACTCATGGCTTTTTTTTTATTGATTGAAGAAAGTTAATATACCAAACACAATGTTCGAGGATCGGTTATGGGGGGCGGCGCCCCGAAATTTGTTTTTTTGGCGAGTCGAGCTACGTTTTTCGTCCGTATCGTTGGTATTTTCGTCTCCTTTTCTTGATTGGTGGATGTTGTAATTGGTTGAGTGATTGTCATGTTCGTCGTTTTGGTGCTGTTTGAATGCGTTGTTGATTGCGTTTTTGGATTTCAATTTGGAGATTTCTCTCTGTTTATTATGATTTCATTTTTGGAGTGTTTGGATTTGTATTTTTTGTTGTCAATGGTGCCCACAAAAAGAGTAGTAGTCTTTACTTATGTACATTTGATGTAATAAAGTCTCATAAAGACTCTTGCTTGTAACTGCTGAATCATTAATAAAAGTTGAAACGTTCATTCATTCTTCCTTGTCTGTTTGAAGGTTTATGTTAATCTATAGTCTTTAGTCCTTAAACAAACCTAACAACAGATGAAGAGACAAATGTAGATTTGCATGAACAAACTCTTCATGGTTTGCTTAAAACAATATAATCGCAATCTAAGGATCAAATGACTATTGATCTCAGTACAATTGTTAGGAGAATATATGATGTCTGGTTATGAGACATTGAGAGTTGGAGACTCTATAGTTCTTCTAGGTATCTTCTGAAGGTACTGAATTGACCAGTGCACTTCTAGAGATAGAATAAGTACAAACCATTTAACCTCTTAGGTCTCGAAGTCACTACGTATACATGCTTACCTCAATCTTGAAATGAGACATGTCATTTCATAGCTTACGTATTCTCATTTGAGAAAGTCAGAGTTCGGACTCACTATGTGATTCTGAACATGACCTATTGGTGAAGTACTAAAATATGAAAATATCATGAGTAACTTTGTGAAGATCTCATAGATATGGAATTCATGTACAAGATTGCTGAAATGCAATGTATATCACCTCATGCTTTGTTCCTTGGAATGTGAATAAATGAACTGGCCAGTGTCCAAAATGAGTCATGACTCTTTTGGATGAATCAATGTGACTTGTTAACTCCTTGTCAATACATTGTTTCTAACTTATTCATATGTGACAAAGGAGTTGAGGAAATAACAGCTAGAAGAGTAAACGGGTAATTTTGTAAATCCCATCTAGCTGATGATATTTATGAAGGGTAAACATAGATAATGTTCAGTGGATCCACTCATCACAATTAAGTTAAATTCTTGAGTAGAAAATAAATATATTTGGACCGAGAGATTCTCAATGTCAACTCTTTAGTGGAGTCAGTTGACATTAAGCTAAACTTGGAAAAGGTTTGTGAACTTTTGAGTCCAAGTATGTTAGCTCAAGCTTTGTTCATTTGGATCCATGAGGTCACTGTCACAAGTCATTTCGAGTAGGATTAGTTAAACTAGAAGCTAAGCCAAAACAAGAACTAGACAAGTTTTACGAAAATTGTCTAAAGGGTATTTTTGTCTTTTTGGAAATAGGACGAAATGAATGTCAATAAATAAGTTTTTTTGACATTGTCATATGATGACAAAGCAATTAAACCACATGGCCAAGTTCATGAATCTGGGCCTTGAGGATTAATTTCATTTCATGGAATTTTACTTGAAAATTCTTAATGGGCCTTTCTTATGTTGTATTGAACAAATGAAGAAAAATCTAAAAGCACCTTCTAGAAGGTGTTGCACGTCCAACATAGCATGAGAAAGAGAGATTATTTTAGGCATTGATGTATGAAGATACTTGCCAAAAGAAAAAGTGGAAACAAATTTCCTCTACAGGGAATCAACATGGACGGCCAACCAAGTGAGAGCAAAAGAGGAAACAAATTCAAGGGCTTCTAGAAGCTTGCCTTGGCCGTGTGACATAAGAGAGAAAGAGGCAATATTTGCTCATGAATATGTGATACTCTATAGAAGAGGAAACTACCTTTTTGAAGGTAATCCTTCTCCTATAAATAGAGCCTTCATTCTCATTGTTTCTCATTCCACAATTTAGAGATTGAGAGCTTCTCTATCTAGACCTTGTGGCCACCCTTCTCTCTCTCTCTCTCTCTCTCTCTCTCTCTCTCTCTCTCTATCTCTCTCTCTCTCTCTCTCTCTCTCTCTCTCTCTCTCTCTCTAACTCCTTTCATTTTTGTTTTGGCACCTAGGTTCACATTTGACCTAGCGTTTGTTTTAGCTCTTCGACTCTAAGACTTGTTCTTGAGTCGTCGTGTTTAAAAATGCCCACACACTTATTCCTTCTTACCTCGAGTGATTTATGTGATAGAAGCTTTCGTGGTTACTTGAGTTCCCGAAGAACGAAGAAAGAAGAGCTACGTGGGGAGACGAGCGATTCAACCTCCACAAGCTTCTCAACGATCTAGCTTTATAAATGTTAGTAACCGCGTAATCGCTCTTAGATAGTTTTAATAATAATATGTGATTGCTCTTTGTCTAGGTTAGTGAAAATCATTTTACTTGTTTAAAAGAAAATTTTTATTTTCCGCCGCTTGCTAAAAGCGTTAAATCTTTTCTTAACCCTAGATCAGTTCCAACATTTTTCGATATGGCGGGTCATAGAGATGATTCCCTTCAGGTGATTGGTGTTCAACTAGATGGAAAAATTACTCATATTGAAGTTACGTTTTGAGGAATTTTTTGTGTGGAAAATCGATGTGGAGTTATGTGACGGGTGTGCGTCGTAAGCCTTCCGATGAGAAGGCTGAAGATTTTGCAACTTCAGTTGATTCTTGGGAGGCTGATAATGCGAAAATTATCACGTGGATTAATAATTCTATTACCCACTCGATCGGTGCTTAGTTGGCAAAGTACGAGACTGCGAAAAAGGTCAGGGGACATCTGGAGAAACTCTATACTCAATCTAATTTTGCCAAATAGTATAAGTTGGAGATGGATATTCGTGCGCTTCGGCAAAACAGTTTGAGTATTTATGAGTTCTATTATGCCATATCCTCGTTTTGGGATCGGCTGGCATTGACTGAGTCGGCTGAATTAATGGCAGTGGCGGCTTACATCTCTCGGTGTGAAGAGAAGCGATTGGTTGAGTTCCTGATGTCCCTTCGTGATGACTTTGAGGGATTGCGTGGTGCGATTCTTCACCGTAGTCCTCTTCCTTCTGTTGATTCTGTGGTCAACGAGCTACTGGCTGAAGAGGTTCGTCTCAAGTCTAAGATTGACAAGGAGAGTCCATCACCCGTAGTACCTGCTGTCCTTGCTGCCCTGTACCGTTCTCCCATTGGTAGTACACCCAGATCATCACTCCATCTGGATATATGTGCCTTCTGTAAAGAGAAGGGACATTGGAAGGCTTAGTGTCTGAAGTTAGAAAGGGATAAAGCACAATAGCAGAAGCATCAACAATGCCCACCCCAGCCTCAGTCTCGCCCGACGACTCCGTGGGCACTCTGTTCGACGGCTCAATGGGCACCTCATGCACCAGCTCCGTGGGCACCTCCACCCACCAACGACGTTGCTGCCCCATCTGTGGACCCGTACATGTTTGAGCAGTTACATCAGTTCCTTGCCTCGAAGCCTCATGCCATGTCAGCCTCTTCCATTAAAGGTTTGTCCTCATCGTCAGTCCCACGTATACTATCCTCCATTTAGATACTTGATTCGTGTGCCTCCAACCATATGTAACCTCATTTTTCATCTTTTATGTCTTTGTCCCCTCACTCGTCCATACCTATTATGACCGCCGATGGCACCCCTATGCCATCAGAGAGTTTTGGTTCTAATGTTACATCTCATATTTCCATTCTTGATGTCTACTATATTCTTAGTCTTGCTTTAAATATTGTGTCTGTCAGTCAATTGACCGATTCTGGTTTTGTAGTCACTTTTTCTTCTTCATCTTATTGTGTTCAGGATCCGTAATCTCAGATGGTGATTGGGATAGGCCGTAAGCAGGGGGGACTCTATGTCTTGGATGAACATAAAGTAACGAATGTGGCTGCCTCTAGCGTGGATTTATCTTCTTTTCGGTTGAGTCATTTGTTGTCTGACTTTTATTTGTGGCATTCTTGTTTGGGTAATGTTTTAGCGTCTCGTTTGCGTTTTTTGGTTTCTACGGGAGTTTTAGGAAATTTGAACTCCCGGGATATTTTTGATTATAGTGGTTGTAAACTTGCAAAATTTTTAGGTTTACCTTTTCATAAAAGTGTTTCGTCCTCTCTTGCTCCATTTGATCTTGTGCATTCTGATGTGTGGGGACCAGCTACCGTGTCTACTAAGGGTGGTTCTAGATACTACGTTTCATTTGTTGATGATATCACTCGTTACACTTGGGTTTATTTAATGAAGCGTAAATCTGATTTTTTGAGCATTTATCATGATTTTCGAGCCCTCATAAAAACACAATATTTTGCTGTCATTAAATTTTTTCGTTGTGATTTAGGGGGTGAATAAACTTCTAACGATTTTTTCCAGTTACTTGATTTCGATGGGACCATCCGTCAAATCTCATGCACTGACACACCTCGACAAAACGGTGAAGCTGAAAGGAAACACCGTCATCTTGTTGAGACTGCTCGCTCATTCTTCCTGTCTACCGAGGTTCCTAGTATTTTTTTGGGGGAAGCTATCCATACCGCTGCCTATGTCATAAACAAAATCCCAACCTCTCATAATTCAGGTTTGTCCTCCTTTCGAAAAATTGTTTGGAAATGTCCCTGATTATGCCTCTTTGCGTGTTTTTTATTCCACTTGTTTTGTTCTTCGACCTCACGTCGAGCGCGATACATTGTCTCCTAAGTCTGCTTTGTGTGTTTTTTTGGGATATAGTGTTGGTCAAAAGGGATATCATTGTTTTGATCCAGTCAGTCAGAAATTGTACGTCCCTCCTCATATTCAGTTTTTAGAGCATATTAATTTCTTCTCTATTCCTGCTAGTTCTCATAACATGACTCAGAATGATCTTATTCACATTGATCCTTTTGATATTGACACCGATGATGCTGTACACACTGATACTTTGGTTCCTGAGACACACACGCCTCCGACCCCTGAGGCGGATCATCCTCCTCTGCGTCAGTCCACTCGTCCTCATAAGTCCACTAAACTTCCTGATTTTGCCTATTCTTCATACTTTACCTCTTTTGCTTCCTTTATCATGTCTCTTCACTCTTTGTCAGAGCCTTTATCCTATAGAGAGGCTGTTGTTGACCCCCTTTGGCAGACTGCTATGGCTAAGGAACTTACTGCTTTACATCAGACTCACACTTGGGACTTCGTACCGTTGCCATCAGGGAAGCGGGCCATCGGTTCTCGGTGGGTCTATAAGATCAAGACCAAATCAGATGGGTCCATGGAGTGGTATGTTGTCAATGGTGCCCACAAGAAAACTTGTACTCTTTATTTTGTACATTTGATGTAATAAAGTCTCACGAAGACTCTTGCTTGTAATTGCTTATTCATTTAATAAAAAGTTCAAACGTTCATTCATTCTTCTTTGTTTGTTTGAAGCTTTATGATAAAACATTAATCTTTAGTCCATAAAAAAACTTAACAACTTACGAAGAGACAATGTAGATTTGCATGAACAAACTCTTCGTGGTTTGCTTAAAACGATATATTCGCAATCCAAGGGTCAAAGGACTATTGACCTCAGTACGATTGTTAGGAGAATCTATGATGTCTGGTTATGGGGCATTGAGAGTTGGAGACTCTATAGTTCTTCTAGGTATCTTCCGAAGGTACTGAATTGACCAGTGCACTTCTAGAGACAAAATAAGAACAAACCATTTAACCTCTTATGTCTCGAAGTCACTACGTATGAATTGCATCGTGCTTACCTTAATCCTGAAATGAGACATGCCATGTCACAGCTTACATATTCTCACTTGAGAAAGTCAGAGTTTGGACTCACTATGCGATTCTGAACATGGCCTATTGGTGAAGTACTAAGTTGTGAAGATGTCATGAGTAACTTTGTGAAGTTCTCATAGATATGGAATTCATGTACAAGATTGCTGAAATGCAATGTATATCACCTCATGCTTTGTTCCTTGGAATGTGAATAAATGAACTGGCCAGTGTCCAAATTGAGTCCTTACTCTTTTGGATGAAACAATGTGACTTGTTAGCTCCTCGTCAATACATTGTTTCTAACTTATTCACAAGCGACAAAGGAGTTGAGGAAATAACAGCTAGAAGGGTAAAATGGTAATTTTATAAATCCTGTCTAGCTGATGATATTCATGAAGGGTAAACATAGATAATATTCAGTGGATCCGCTCATCATAATTTGGTTGAATTCTTGAGTAGAAAATAAATTCATTTGAACCGAGATATTTTTAGTGTCAACTCTTTAGTGGAGTCAGTTGACATTAAGCTAAACTTGGAAAAGGTTTGTGAAATTTTGAGTCCAAGTGTTTAGCTCAAGCTTTGTTCAGTTGGATCCATGAGGTCACTGTCACAAATCACATCGAGTAGGAATAGTTAAACTAGAAGTTAAGTCAAAACAAGAACGAGACAAGTTTTATGAAAATTGTCAAAAGGGTATTTTTGTCCTTTTGGACATAGGATGAAATGAATGTCAACAAATATTTTGACAAGGTCATTTGATGAATTAAGACCACTCGGCCAAAATTGATTCAATTGGGCCTTGTGGATTAATTTCATTTCATAAGAATTTTGTTGAAAATTCTTAATGGCCATTTTTCATGTTGTCATGAACAAATGAAGAAGCTTCTAGAAGCTCCTTCTAGAGAAGCCTTGGGCGCCCATCACCCAAAAGAAAGAGAGAATATTTTGTGCATAAATGTATCAAGATACTTGCCAAAAGAAAAAGAGGAAACAAATTTCCTATACAAGGCATAGGGAATTTTGGCCAAATGGGTCAAGGGAGAAGCAAATAAAAGAGGAAACAAATCCAAGGATATGCTTGGATCCTCTTGGCCGTGTGAAATAAGGGGAAGAAGAGGAAATTGGCTAATGAATATGTGATATTCTATAGAAGAAGAAACTACCTTATTGAAGGTGAGACCTCTCCTATAAATAGAGCCCTCATTCTTCACATTTCATTCATCCCAAGTTTTAGAGATTGAGAGCTTCTCTGTCTAGCTTGGCCGCCCATCCTCTCTCTCTCTCTCTCTCTCTCTCTCTCTAAGTTCTTTTCGCTTTTGTTTTGGCACCTAGGTCCTCATTTGACCTAGCGTTTTAGCTCTTCGATTTAGAGACTTGTTCTTGAGGCGTAGTGTTTAAAAGTGCCCACACACTAATTCCTATTTTTCTCGAGTGATTATAGTGATAGAAACTTTCGTGGTTGCTCGAGTTTGCGAGGAAAGAAGAGAGACGTGTTGCGAGGGAGACGAACGTTTTCAACCTTCCGAAGGCTCAACAATGTTCAAGTTTCTAAAAGGTTAGTAAATTTATTATGCTCATAATAGTTTTTATTTACGTGTACTTGCTCTTTATCTAGGTTAGTAAAATCGTTTTACTTGTGAACATAAATTTTTTGAAATTCCACCGCTTACCGAAGCGTTAAACTTTTTCTTAAACCCTAGATCAATTCCAACAAATGGTATCAGAGCTATGGTCAAAGATATGCATGTACATGTGATTAAAATAATGAGCTTTAAAGTCGTTTTCGAAAGTTTACTAATTTTGTGACAAGTTAGAATTGTTATCTTAGATTTTTTTTAATTTATTGCTCTTGCCTTTAAATTAAAAATTATGTTGATTTTCTATGAGTTTGGGATGTTATTAAAACACATTAGAATCAGTTCTAAAACTTTTTAATTTTTTATATTAAAAAACGTGTTTTTAAGTTTGAGAAAATTTCGAGTAAATTTTGTGACTAGTTTTCTTGTCTTACTAGTTTCTTTTATTTACTTGAATCGTTTTATGCTTGTTGTAATTTATTTTGTACCATGTTATTACCATGTTAATAAAACACAAATAAAAGTTTAACAACTTCCTAAAACGTTCTGTTACACTTGATTCTTTTTACGCACTAAAAGACCGAACTTTAATTATTTCTGTTTTCTTCGGGCTGGAGTAAAACCCGCAGTAAAAGTAGCATAACTCTCTGCTCAGAAATCGAAATTTAATGATTCTTGAATCATATTAAAGATCTGTCTGTCCTCTTTCCAATGCTACCTGTTTTGGGTCAAAAGGACATCGGAGCCGCTAGTTATGGCGATTTTACTCCGAGGTACGAGGCTGTTCCGAAAGTCCAGTTTTTTAGAATTCCGGATTTTAAGCCCCACTACCATGAGTTATAGAACTCTAATGAGAAAATTTTCTTGAGCAAAAATCTTTTTCATGAGATTATAAACATGATGTGTAAGATTAAAATGTTTTGAATTTTGAAAATTTAACTTGAAATTGAATTTTTACAAAACTAGTTTGAATTTTGAAAAACCGTTTTCATTTTCAAACTTGAAAATATTTTGTCATCCAAATCAAATAAGTTTTCAAAATGTTTTCCAAACTATATCTATATCACATATGTTTAAAATCTATATGCTCTTGAAAATTTGAGTGGGAGGTCTCTTCGAATATAAGCCGAAAAATAAAAAGATGTGTAATCTCAAACATTCAAGTGTTCGAGTGAGTTGAAGTTCACACTTCCTCATGCACTTTCCCGAATAGAAAATAGGAAAAGATCCGAGTATGTACCTTGTGCCTTTATGCACTAACACTGCTCTGAACATGAAAATCTAGGATTCTTTTCTAGTTGTCCGCTCTATCGCTCTATAACTAGGAAATCCGTTTCCGAACTTATAAGAGTCGATGTACCAACACCAAAAACTAAGTGAGAGGGTTATACTCGTTGTTTGTAACCCACGATCCCCAACACTAATGAAAGAAGTAATTAATGTTAGACTAAGAGTCACTCTTGTGGCCCTCTCTTAAATGAGAGTACTCTATGGCGTTTTTACTTCAATCATTGCTCAATGAGCTACGTCCGAGAGTGAGACGATGAAGACAAGGCCTCCTCTTGGGGGATTGTTTTTTCAAAGTTGATCTTTTGGACTAAGTGGTTGGTTGGTTGCACACTTAGGCTCAATCCCTAGTAATCCTCCCTTGAGGCTCTGCGAAAGGATGTGAGTGATCAAATCAATTTAAAAGGTGGCTAGTCAAAATTGGTGTATTGACATCTTAGCTAAGCATTAATGATGTGTCATTTACTTATAAATGGAGATTTTTTGCGGCCTTCTCTTGAAGGAGTAAATTATCGTTTGGTTTATAACACCTTTGAATTTTATCAAATGTTTAAAAACTTAAATACTATACCAAAGAATAATCATAAACTTGTTTCAACTTTTATAGGCAATATGTCTCTCAACCCTCTCTCAACCATTCTTTCCTCGAATAAACTCGAAGGTGACAATTACGTCGACTGGAAACGTAACCTTGACATAGTCCTTACTGTCGACAAGCACAAATGGGTTCTCACCACCCCATGTCCTCAAACGAATGAAGATTCGACACAAGAGGAAAAAGACGCCCTGGCGGCTTGGCTCCGATCCGATGAGATTGCGAGGTGCTATACTTTAGCATCTATGAACAATGTGTTGCAACAACAACATCGTGATATCGAGACTGCCACCGATATGCTCTACAATCTCCATGAGATGTTTGGAGGGCAAGGACGTCAAGCTAGGCAACAAGCGGTCCGACAGTTTATGAACTGTCGCATGAAGGCTGGAACTCCCGTTAAAGATCATATGATGCTGATCATTAGGTATCTAAACGAAATGGAGATTCTTGGATCTGAAATTGATGGGGAGACTAAAATAGATATGATCTTGGAAACTCTCCCCGAATCTTTCGTTACCTTCAACCTGAACTACTCCGTGAACAAGCTAGAGTACACTGTTACCGAGCTTATGAAGGAACTTCAAAGCGCTGAGGGACTCACTATGAAAAAGAGGGCTCAAGGAGAGGTACATGCTACTGCCTCCACCTCTGGATCTAAGAAGAGACCTCGCAAGGCCGAGAAGAAGAACCAACCTAAGGTTCAAACGAAGAAGAAGGCGCCAAAGGCTCCGAAGGTGGATAAGTCTAACGACAAGTGCCACCACTGCAATGAGCCTGGTCACTGGCGTAGGAACTATCCTGCCTACCTCAAAACCAAAGTAAAAGGTATTGTACTTATTACTGAAGCTTGTTTACTAGCTGATAATGTATCATCGTGGATTTTTGACTCCGCTGCTACTAACCATATTTGCTGCTCCTTAACTGGTTTTAGGAAAAGCAAAAGCTTAGAGGACGGCGACTTATGCTTCAAGTGGGGTGAAGATCGCACTTTAAATTTGAATAATGTTTATTATGTTCCTTCCTTTGGGGAAAACCTAATATATGTTGCTCAACTTTTCGAGCAAGATTATTATTTAAAGTTTATAAAGAATGGAATTCGTATTTCTTTTTCAAATTCTTTTGTCACTGATGCATGTATGAAGAATAGTCTTTTTTTTTACATTTATCCCACTCAACCTTCCCTTTAAGACACCGAAATAGATAATGATCTAATTAGGGAGCCATAGAGGATCAAACTTTCTGCATCCTCCGATCTAACAAAATCAACATACCTATGGCACTTAAGACTTGGTGATATCAGTCTAGATATGATTAAGAGACTTGTGAGGGATGGTCCACTCTAAGCCTTTGCAATAGGTTCACTACCTACTTGTGAATCCTGCATAGAAGGAAAAATGACTAAGCGACCTTTCTCCGATAAGGGTCGAAGAGCCACTGAGTTGCTGGAACTAGTACATTCTGATGTATGTGGTCCGCTCAGCCAATAGGCACGTGGTGGATACGAATACTTCGTTACCTTCAACGATGATTACCCAAGATATGGTTTTGTCTATTTGCTCAAACACAAATCCGAGACCTTTAACGTATTTAAGGTCTTTAGGGCTTTAGTGGAAAAGCAAACTGGCAAAGTGATCAAAACCCTTCGATCTGATCGAGGTGGTGAGTATATGTCTGGAGAGTTCGATGACTTTCTTAAAGAAGAAGGTATCGCTTCTCAGCTTACCGCACCTGGCACACCTCAACAAAACGGAGTGTCAGAGAGAAGAAACCGAACTCTTATGGAGATGGTTAGATAATTGATGAGTTACTCATCACTCCCTCTTTCCTTTTGGGGATATGCCCTCGAAACAGCCGCTTACATTCTGAACCAAGTTCCGTCCAAAACGGTTCCTGGTACTCCTTATGAACGATGGACTGGCCGTAAAGTAAATCTTGGCCGCATCAAAATTTGGGGTTGCCCCGCACACGTGCTAAGGCAAACGACTAGCAAGTTGGCTAGTAGGTCAGAATTGTGTCTGTTCGTTGGATATCCAAAGGAAACCAAAGGTTTTGCTTTCTATAGTCCCGAGGAAGATAAGACTTTCGTTAGCACGAATGCTCGTTTCCTTGAGGAGGACTTTATGAAGGATGCAAAACCTAGAAGCAAAATTGTGCTTGAAGAAAAGTTGGGTGAGGAAGCTTCTACCTCATCCGTAAGAACTG
Organism: Urtica dioica subsp. dioica; assembly: GCF_054948205.1. Taxonomy (NCBI): domain Eukaryota; kingdom Viridiplantae; phylum Streptophyta; class Magnoliopsida; order Rosales; family Urticaceae; genus Urtica; species Urtica dioica. The sequence goes on from NC_142758.1 coordinate 36,485,460, forward strand.
TTCTTACCCCAACTGAAACACAACCTAACTCTTCAGTATCTCTTCAAGTAGTACTTCGACGTAGTGGGAGGGCTACTCAAAAGCCTGACAGGTACATGTCCTATAGAGACTCTCTCGTAGCCGTCTCCGACATGGATGACCCTGTTTCCTATAGCCAAGCGATGGCTTGTTCTGAATCAAACCTTTGGTTTTACGCCATGAAAGTTGAAATGCACTCGATGTATGTCAACAAAGTCTGGAAACTTGTAGACCTTCCTGAAGGGATTAAACCAGTAGGGTGTAAGAGGATATACAAGAAGAAAAGGGGTCCGGATGGGAACATCGAGACGTTCAAAGCACGACTTGTGGCTAAGGGTTATACCCAACAAGAAGGGATTGACTATGAAGAAACCTTCTCGCCAGTCGCGATGCTTAAATCCATCCACATACTTCTATCCATAGCTGCAGCTCCCGACTATGAGATATGGCAAATGGATGTCAAGACGGCCTTCCTGAATGGCAATCTTGACGAGCGCATTTACATGGCTCAATCAGACGGTTTCGTGGAAGAAGGTCAAGAGACCAAGGTTTATGAGTTACTTAAGTACATTTATGGACTAAAGCAAGCATCTAGGTCATGGAATATTAGATTCGATGAAACTGTGAAAAGCGTCGGCTTTGAACAGTCAATAGATGAGCCTTGTGTTTACAAGTTAATACACGAACGCAAAGTTGTGTTTATGGTACTATATGTCGATGATATATTACTCATAGGTAACGATATGGGTAAATTATCTGAGGTTAAGGTCTGGCTAGCAAAGCAATTCGACATGAAGGATCTAGGAGAAGCCGCGTACATTCTAGGGATCCAAATCTTTCGAGATCGGAAAAAATGGACCCTGTCGCCCTCTCAAGCATCTTATATTGATAAGGTGATGGATCGCTTCTCGATGCAAGACTCCAAGAAGGGTCAAACACCCTTTAGGCATGGAGTCTCACTCTCTAAGGACCAGTCTCCCAAGACTGCACAAGAGATTGAAGACATGAGGAAAATTCCTTACGCCTCTGCCGTAGGAAGCCTCATGTATGCTATGCTTTGCACTAGACCTGATATATGTTTCGCCCCTGGCGTAGTTAGCCATTTCCAATCCAACCCTGGACCTGAGCACTGGATTGCTGTTAAGCATGTTCTCAAGTATCTTCGAAGAACTAGGAACTCGATGCTTACATATTCAGGTACTGACTTGACTATGACGGGATATACCGACTCCGATTTTCAAGCAGATAAGGATTCCAGGAAATCCACTTCGGGATTTGTGTTCATCCTTAATGGTGGAGCTGTTGTGTGGAGGAGTATTAAGCAATCTTGCATTGCTGACTCCACAATGGAAGCAAAATATGTGGCTGCTATTGAAGCATCCAAAGAGGCTGTATGGCTTAGAAAATTCCTTAAGTATTTGAAAGTTGTTCCAAATGTCGACAAGCCCATGACCCTTTATTGTGATAATAGTGGGGCTGTCGCTAACTCAAAGGAACCGCGAAGCCATAAGCGCTCTAAACATATTGAGAGGAAATACCATTTGATTCGAGAGATCGTGCAGCGCGGAGACGTGGAAGTGTAGAAGATCGCAACGGTGGACAACCTAGCAGATCCATTCACCATGGCCCTAGCGAACAAGGTCTTCGACCAACATCGAGAGGGATTAGGCATGAAGGACTACACACATCTTCTTTGAGTCAAGTGGGAGTTTGTTGTCAATGGTGCCCACAAGAAGAGTTGTAGTCTTTATTTTCTACATTTGATTGAATAAAGTCTCGCGAAGACTCTTGCTTGTAATTGCTTATTCATTTAATAAAAATTTGAAACGTTCATTCATTCTTCTTTGTTTGTTTGAAGTTTTATGATAAAACATTAGTCTTTAGTCCATAAACAAACTTAATAACTTACGAAGAGACAAATGTAGATTTTCATGAACAAACTCTTCGTAGTTTGCTTAAAACGATATATTCGCAATCTAAGGGTCAAAGGACTATTGACCTCAGTACGATTGTTAGGAGAATCTTTGATGTCTGGTTATGGGGCGTTGAGAGTTGGAGACTCTATAGTTCTTCTAGGTATCTTCCGAAGGTACTGAATTGACCAGTGCACTTCTAGAGACAAAATACGAACAAATCATTTAACGTCTTATGTCTCGAAGTCACTACGTATGAATTGCATCGTGCTTACCTTAATCCTGAAATGAGACATGCCATGTCACAGCTTACGTATTCTCACTTGAGAAAGTCAGAGTTCGGACTCACTATGTGATTATGAACAGGGCCTATTGGTGAAGTACTAAGTTGTGAAGATGTCATGAGTAACTTTGTGAAGTTCTCATAGATATGGAATTCATGTACAAGATTGCTGAAATGCAATGTATATCACCTCATGCTTTGTTCCTTGGAATATGAATAAATGAACTGGCCAGTGTCCAAATTGAGTCCTTACTCTTTTGGATGAAACAATGTGACTTGTTAGCTCCTTGTCAATACATTGTTTCTAACTTATTCACAAGCGACAAAGGAGTTGAGGAAATAACAGCTAGAAGGGTAAAATGGTAATTTTGTAAATCCCGAATAGCTGATGATATTCATGAAGGGTAAACATAGATAATATTCAGTGGATCCGCTCATCATAATTTGGTTGAATTCTTGAGTAGAAAATAAATTCATTTGAACCGAGATATTTTTAGTGTCAACTCTTTAGTGGAGTCAGTTGACATCAAGCTAAACTTGGAAAAGGTTTGTGAATTTTTTAGTCCAAGTGTTTAGCTCAAACTTTGTTCATTTGGATCCATGAGGTCACTGTCACAAATCACATCGAGTAGGAATAGTTAAACTAGAAGCTAAGTCAAAACAAGAACGAGACAAGTTTTATGAAAATTGTCAAAAGGGTATTTTTGTCCTTTTGGACATAGGATGAAATGAATGTCAACAAATATTTTGACAAGGTCATTTGATGACTTAAGACCAGTCGGCCAAAATTGATTTAATTGGGCCTTGTGGATTAATTTCATTTCATAAGAATTTTGTTGAAAATTCTTAATGGGCCTTTTTCATGTTGTCATGAACAAATGAAGAAGCTTGTAGAATCCCCTTCTAGAGAAGCCTTGGGCGCCCATCACCCAAAAGAAAGAGAGAATATTTTGTGCATAAATGTATCAAGATACTTGCCAAAAGAAAAAGAGGAAACAAATTTCCTATACAAGGCATAGGGAATTTTGGCCAAATGGGTCAAGGGAGAAGCAAATAAAAGAGGAAACAAATCCAAGGATATGCTTGGATCCTCTTGGCCGTGTGAAATAAGGGGAAGAAGAGGAAATTGGCTAATGAATATGTGATATTCTATAGAAGAAGAAACTACCTTATTGAAGGTGAGACCTCTCCTATAAATAGAGCCCTCATTCTTCACATTTCATTCATCCCAAGTTTTAGAGATTGAGAGCTTCTCTGTCTAGCTTGGCCGCCCATCCTCTCTCTCTCTCTCTCCCTCTAAGTTCTTTTCGTTTTTGTTTTGGCACCTAGGTCCTCATTTGACCTAGCGTTTTAGCTCTTCGACTTTGAGGCTTGTTCTTGAGTCGTAGTGTTTAAAAGTACCCACACACTAATTCCTATTTTTCTCGAGTGATTATAGTGATAGAAACTTTCGTGGTTGCTCGAGTTGGCGAGGAAAGAAGAGAGACATGCTGCGAGGGAGACGAACGTTTTCAACCTTCTGAAGGCTCATCAACGTTTAAGCTTCTAAAAGGTTAGTAAATTTATTATGCTCATAATAGTATTTATTTACGTGTACTTGCTCTTTGTCTAGGTTAGTAAAATCGTTTTACTTGTCAAAAAAATGTTTTTAAAATTCCGCCGCTTAACGAAGCGTTAAACTTTTTCTTAAACCCTAGATCAATTCCAACATGGTACAAGGTCAGTCTTGTTGCTAAAGGCTATTCTCAGGTGTATGGTATGGATTATGAAGAGACTTTTGCACCAGTCGCAAAGATGACGACGATCCGCGCTCTGATCGATGTGGCTTCCGTACATCGTTGGCAGATATCTCAAATGGATGTGAAGAATGCCTTCTTGTATGGTGATCTTCAAGAGGAGGTCTATTTGGTGTCGCGCATCAGCCAAATCATGTGTGCAAGTTGCGCAAAGCTCTTTATGGTCTCAAACAAGCTCCCCGAGCTTGGTTTGAGAAGTTCTCCACTATGATCACCTCCCTTGGTTTCATTCCTAGTTAGCACGATTCCTCTTTGTGTTGGAATTGATCTAGGGTTTAAGAAAAAGTTTAAACGCTTCGGGAAGCGGCGGAATTTTAAAAAATTTCTTTTCAAGTAAAAACAGTTTTTACTAACCTAGACAAAGAAGCAAGTACATGTAATTAAAAACTATAATGAGCTAAGATGTTTACTAACCTTTCTTGAAGCTTGAACCTTGAAGAAGCTTTTGGAAAGTTTGCAACGCTCGTCTCCCCTCGCAGCACGTCTCTCTTTCTTTCCTCGGCACCTCGAGCAACCACGATAGTTTCTATCACTAAATCACTCGAAATAAAAGGAATCAGTGAGTGGGCACTTTTAAACACTACGACTTAAGAACAAGTCTCGAAGTCGTAGAGCTAAACACTAGGTCGAGTGAGGACCTAGGTGCCAAGACAAGAAAAAATCGAAAATAAACTAGAGAGAGAGAGAGAGGATTTTCGGCCACAAGTTCTAGAGAGAGAGTCTCTCAAATCTCTTAAACTTGGATGAATGAAATGTGAGGAAATGAGGCTCCTATTTATAGGAGAGGTCTCACCTTCAATAAGGTAGTTTCCTCTTCTATAGAATATCACATATTCATGAGCAATTTCCTCTTTTTCCCTTTGAGACACTCGGCCAACACAAGGCTTCTAGAAGCCTTGATTTGTTTCCTATTTTGTTCAAGGCCTTGCCTTGTCTCTCACTTGGCCGATTCCCACTTTCCTCTTGGAGGAAATTTGTTTCCTCTTTTTCTTTTGGCAAGTATCTTGATACATTTATGCACAAAACAAACTCTCTTTCCTTGGGTATTATGGGCGCCTATTCTCATCTAGAAGGAGCTTCTAGAAGCTTCTTCATTTGTTCATGACAACATGAGAAAAGCCCATTAAGAATTTTCAATAAAATTCTTATGAAATGAAATTAATTCACAAGGCCCAATAATCAAGTTATGGCCGAGTGACATTAAGTCATCAAATGAACTTGTCAAAAAATTTATTGACATTCATTTCATCATATGTCTCAAAAGACAAAAATACCCTTTTGACTATTTTTGTTCTTGTTTTGACTTAGCTTCCAGTTTAACTATTCCTATCGATGTGATTCGTGACAGTGACCTCATGGACCCAAATGAACAAAGCTTGAGCTAAACACTTGGACTCAAAAGTTCACAAACCTTTTTCAAGTTTAGCTTAATGCCAACTGACTCCACTAAAGAGCTGACACTGAAAATCTCTCGGTTCAAATGAATTTGTTTTCTACTCAAGAATTCGACCTAATTATGATGAGCGGATCCACTGAATATTATCTATGTTTACCCTTCATGAATGTCATCAGCTAGTCGGGATTTACTAAATTACCATTTTACCCTTCTAGCTGTTATTTCCTCAACTCCTTTGTCGCTTGTGAGTAAGTTAGAAACAATGTATTGACGAGGAGCTAACAAGTCACATTGTTTCATCCAAAAGAGTCAGGACTCAATTTGGACACTGACCAGTTCATTTATTCACACTCGAAGGAACAAAGCATGAGGTGACATACATTGCATTTCAGCAATCTTGTACATGAATTCCATATCTATGAGAACTTCACAAAGTTACTCATGACATACTCACAACTTAGTACTTCACCAATAGGCCCTGTTCGGAATCACATAGTGAGTCCGAACTCTGACTTTTTCAAATGAGAATACTAAGGTGTGAAATGGCATGTCTCATTTCAGGATTAAGGTAAGCATGATGCAATTCATACATAGTGACTTCGAGACATAAGAGGTTAAATGGTTTGTTCTTATCTTGTGTCTAGAAGTGTACTGGTCAATTCAGTACTTTCGGAAGATACCTAGAAGAACTATAGAGTCTCCAACTCTCAATGCCTCATAACCAGATATCATAGATTCTTCTAACAATCGTACTGAGGTCAATAGTCCTTTGACCCTAAGATTGCGAATATATCGTTTTAAGCAAACTACGAAGAGTTTGTTCATGCAAATCTACATTTGTCTCTTCGTAAGTTGTTAAGTTTGTTTATGGACTAAAAGACTAAGGTTTTATCATAAAGCTTCAAACAAAGAAAGAATGAATGAACGTTTCAACTTTATTAATGAATAGATAGGCAATTACAAGCAAGAGTCTTCATGAGACTTTATTACATCAAATGTACAAAATAAAGACTACAACTCTTCTTGTGGGCACCATTGACAACACTTTGTTCATCAAGCATAAAAGTATAGGTCGTATCCTCTTGTCTTTGTTTGTTGATGACATGATTATTACCGGCGATGATTATGATGAGATTGAATCGTTGAAGTCTGACTTGGCTCGGTGCTTTTTTATGAAAGATCTGGGTTTGTTGTGTTACTTTCTGGGTTAAAGGTGGCTTTTTCTCCGAAGGGCTATCTCCTATCTCAGTCAAAGTATATATCAGATCTCTTTGAGCGCGCTCGTCTCTCTGAGAATAGGAACATTGATACTTCTCTTGAAACCAATGTTCGCTACTCTCCATCTGACGGGTCTTCTCTGCCCGATCCTAGTCTATACCGCATGGTGGTAGGAAGATTGGTTTCTCTCTTGGTTACTCGTCCTGATATTGCGCATGTTGTTCATATTGTCATTCAGTTTGTCACTGCTCCTACTACAGTTCATTGAGATGTTGTTCTACGCATTCTCAAGTAACTTCGTTGTACTCAGTTTCAGAGTCTATTATTTCCCTCATCTTCGTTAGAGTTGCGCGCTTACTCTAATGCCGATTGGATTTGTGATCTTACAGATCACAAGTCTACCACTGGATTCTGTATTTTCCTCGGAGATTCACTTATCTCTTGATTGAGCAAGAGCATGATATTATTTCTCGCTCTTCCACTGAAGCTTAGTATCGCGCCATGGCTACGACTATATGTGAGATTGTTTGGTTACGCTGGTTACTTGCTGATTTGGGTGTCAGTCTTCATCATCCTACACCGATATACTATGATAATCAGAGTTCCATTCAGATTGCCGTAACTCGTTCTTTCATGAGCGAACCAAACATATTGAGATTGATTGTCATTACACCTGCCATCATTTACAGCTTGGTACGATCACATTGCCATATGTTTCCTCTTCTCTTCGGATTGCCGATTTATTCACGAAGGCTCACTCCACTTCGCGCTTCTGCTTCTTAATTGACAAACTCTCAATGCTTATTGCTTATATTATTATTATTATTATTATTAGTATTATATTCAAGATTATTTCCCTTTTCCTTTATTTCCCTTTTTTGTTGTATCAGGGTTATATATACCCAGACTATTGCACTTCTCTTTTATGCAATTCATCATCCAGACTTCCTCTTTTCTTTGAATCCCTAAATCTTCAACATGTAGTTATTGTGCAAATGGAACTAAAGATTAATCCATTTAGGGAAGCATATATTATAATTCATCAAAGAATTAGAGAAGATAGAGCTTGAAAGTGAGACAGTAAACTTGAATCATTGTCAAAGCCAGGAGGGCCTTGGGCAAGAGTTAACAAAAACAGTTTTTTATTTTTTTATTTTTTATTTTTTTTATATAGAGTTAGTCATATAGCCTATTCAAACCCCATATTTTAATATTCAAACCGAACTATATAAATATAGCTCAAACTAAAAGCAAGACACATGTGTCATACTATTGAGACGGACGCACCAGTTGGGGTATTACTTTAATATTTGAATAGTTAGGCTAGAATTTTAATAGAGGATAATTATTTGGTTAGTTACAACATTTTCTTTCCTTTTATAATTATATCTAGTTTAATTATAATAAAAGACATTATACAATTATCATATTACAACATCACAAAATAGAAAGTAGGAAATTACACAAACTCTAATTTTCTACTTTTTGAGATGCAAATTCATAAATTAGATCCATAATGTTTAAGTTTATCCAACAACTCATTTTCAATGGACATAATAGAGGACCTCAGATAAGACTATATTAACTTTAACTTCAAAAACTTCTCTCTGCAGAAGCAACGGAAAGAAGAATAGTCAACATTATTTTATAAATATCATGAGCATTAGGAAAAACTTAATGTGCTTAGTAAAATTAAGTGTTTCCATTGATTTACTATCATTCTTATGAAAACTTCCCTTACAATTTTTAATTTAGAAAATAAATGCTAATCATCTACATTAGAATTTCCATTATACATTAAAAACATTCAAGATTCAAACAATATATTTTCAAAGTATATCTTCATTTAATAGCTTTATTTTGAAAGATGAACAAAAAGCCAAATAGATTTTCAAATACTTTAAATTGTTTAAATCTAGTTCTAAGAGAAGTTATTACTTGGTCAACCATTAAGGATAAATACTCAACCTTAAATAATTCCTCAAGGAATTTCATGCTATCATCAACAAAATTTTCATCAAACTATGTTATTCATAATCAATCCTACTTCAAAATCAAATCAAACACTCATATTAACTAAATGTTCATTGCTTGTCTCGTAAATCTTCATCTTGTAACTAATCTGTTTAAAACCTCTAGTTATTGTTGACTTAAACGTTGTTTAACATCAAATAATTTGCAACAAAATTAATATACTTTGTCTAAATCTTTAGAATAAACTAATCATCTTCTATCATGGTTGTCTCCATTTACATTTCCTATATTATAAGAAATTGTAAAGTGTCTAGAATTATCACGTTTCTTGGAAAATCTATATCACTTTCTCGGATTGACTTTTCTCTATTACTATGAATTTTGTGGCTAAGAGATTAGCCTTTCTATTTGTAGCTGAGGAGGAAACCTTCCTATTTGAGGCTTTAGGCTATCAAAGAACTTTATTGTAAGTTATTGTGGCTTATATTAGAAAAATAATATAATTTTACTTCAGACAATAAAAGCTCGCTTCTAAAGGCCATATTTGTAGTATTGATAGAGGTATTGAACCGGGTTTATAGAAATGGGAATTGGACCGCTTCCTATACAGTTTACCTTGGTTCCCAGGATATTTACTAGTTTTGCACGAATCGGTGTCAGGAGCTGTCAAGAATCCGATTCCCGACCAGTTTTCCCGGCATTTCTATCCTTAGTTTGAACTGATGGTGTTAAAACAAATTAGTCGGGCTAGCAATGCCATCTCGGCCCGTTTTCAAGGCCTGGGCCCGACCAAAACCCTTTTATTAGGGGATTGCGCAGAGCCTAAACCTTTGACCTAATTCAGGACCAAACCCTCTACCTTTGAGACGGAGGACTAGGCCTTGGCCCAAGCGTAAAAAAAGAACACAAATCCAAGCCCTACTAAGAATTAAAAAAAAATATAAAATTAGATAACTTTTTTTTAAAAAAACTATGAGAATCCTTTTGTAAAAATAAAATAGTAATTTATTTATTTTAAAAATATTAGGCCCAAACGGGTTTAAGTTGGGCTCAGGTTGCTTATAGATTGGGAATTTTGTAGGATATGGGCCCGTCGAATATACCAAAGTCCAGCCCGGGCCCTTTTAAGGGCTATAAATGTTGGCCAACATATATATATATATATATATATATATATATATATATATATATATCCCAAATATATATACCTTCCAAATATATATATATATATCCCAAATATATATACCTTAAAAATATATATACCTTCCAAATATATATATCTATATATGTATATATATTTGGAAGGTAGAAACAACCAAGAAATGTCGTGGCTGTATCATCAATTTTCCCAGATATATAATCGTGACTTGTCTCGGCTAAACTTATCTTGGACGATAACCTAGTTTGTTGTAGTGGAAGATGGCCTTAACAAAACAAGAGTATAGGTTATGTATCATTCCTTAACGTCTATTCTCCTCTAATTTAATCATGCTGACCTTCAAATTAGTCGTTCTGTGCAGCGATCCCTCTCAAAGAGCGAACCATTTTCTTTTATCAAAAGCTACTCAATTGAAATAAACCTTACTCACGGTCGTTGTATAATTTGAACTTGCAACGTCACAACATTTTCTGGCAATGTGTTTCATAGATTGAAATGAGATGGTTGTCTGATCCGGTTCAAGTCTACATTCGTGGGAGTGAGTCTTGTTTTAATGTATATGGATGTGAAAGCATGTGAGACATTAAGAAAAGGAAGGGATGACATTGAGAAATTGTCAATGTTGACCCTCTTTCTTCCATTCATTTTCGTCTTGCAGTATACAATTGTAATAAACATTCTCTCAACTCACAATGAGAACTACACTTGAAAAATTATTGTGGTTACATGTGTTATTGACTTATTTTTAATGCAAGTTTGTCTAGCAAGATGTCTTGCAACATGCTATAGGATATGTTGAGACATTTTGGCCATTGTGTGCACAACTGTATTTCTTGCAAGTTTCCTGTTTCGCCAGAATGATTCGCAAAATACCTACATATATTTTCTCCGCGTAAATGGGTAAGGAAACCCTAATTCGTCTTCCGGAGACGTTCACTTCTATAAAAGAAAGATATTATGCCCTTAGTAGTCTTGACGCATTCATTCAAACTTTTAGGGTTCTTAGACATGCACGATCGACAGACTGAGAAACTAATTGTGTGATGTGTTTGGTGTGATTCTCTATACAGTTTCAGATCTATTGAGTGTTAGAGAGGTGTTTGGGTTTTGTGATTTCGTGACTGAGTATTCACAAGCGTTGATATTGAAGATTACCAAATGCTTTCGAGAAAGTTTGAGAGTGGAAGTGAGGGGATCTCAGATTTAGAAGGAGCCTGAGTAGAAATTCACACGTAGTAATAGGAAAATGGCATTGAAGCGGGGATTGTTCATATAAGTCGATTGTTGTACAATTGACTACTTTTCATATAGTGAATTTCCTTTCCACTGGCCACTATGCCCTCCAGACTAGGCGAGGTTTCACCGAATTGGATTACAATTTTATATGTCATTTACTTTTACCCATTGCTTTATATTTATCCATCCATTGCATGAGAATAGATCATCGTATACATTGACTCGACATTTTTTGTAACATCTTGTCTATGACTAAGCATAATTTCAATTGGTATCCGAGCGGGCACCCAAAGCTTAGGGTGTGTTCCTTGTGTTGTTTTCCATTTTTGTTTATGATGGATAGTACCTAGGAAGGCGGATCTGTCAATTGTCCACCCTTAATGGGACGAATTATTTCGATTGAAAAGCTCAGATGTGTGCTTTTCTCAAGTCTGTTGACATAAGACTTGGAATGCTATTTTTAATATTTGGTCTCTCATGGAAATTTTCCTTAACAAAGAAAACTCTCACGCGACGCTAGCGTACGTGTCGTCAAGTAGTATATGTGGATGAACACAGATATCGATCCCACAAGGAACTTGTTTATCTTTCAATGTAAACTAGCTATAAAATATTTATGAGTTGAGAAAATGTAAAAAGTGTGGGTTTTTGATGATTTTCAAGTTAAGTGAAATTAAAATGCACAAAATAAATCACAAGACTTGACCAACGATAGGAGAACGAATGTGTGCAACTTCATGGGTTCCTCGATTCGATCTGTTCAAAAGATTCTAGTGACGATAACTATTTGGGTACACCTATTCTAATTCCATCTTGAATACCCATTAATCTCCCTTAAGTAAAAATGAGTCTAATTGTTTGATAAATTTACACCTCTTGGCTTGGATCCTATTAGAACAGATAACTGCATTTCCAACGGGATTTCATTCAACTACACAAACACCCTAGTCGTTTTATAGAACTAATTGGGTGGATGAGAGAACGTGTTAAGTACACTCGATTATCACCTCTCGGTGTCTAAACGGGTCTAGAGATTCACTACCTAGTTAGCTAAGCCAAGAAATGATGTTAACCACTCCAATTCTCTTTATTACCATTAACAAACCCCAATTAAGCAAAAACCTAGAATAATATTAACCGAATTAATTCACCAACTACATTGCACCCGTCTTATGTATTTAGCCACTCATAATTATGATTAAACAAAACAATATAGAAATGAGAATGAGCATAAACGCAAAGAGAGACATAGTCATTCAATAACAGTAATCAAATCCAAATCAACAAATCCAAGTTTTTACTAAAGATCAACTAAAGTTATATGAAATCAACTAATTAGGATTAAAATAAGAAATGAAAAAGCTAAAAACTAGATTTCAAGAGAAGAAAATAAGACGAGTAAGAGATAAGAAGATAAAACTATGGAATTGACATTGATGAGGAGTTTGATTGGAGAAAGTGTCACAAGCTCTTATCCTTCCTCCTCTTTTTCTCTCCGAAACCTTTAATCTCCTTCAATGGCTTCTTCTTCAATCTCAAAGCCTTTCTTAGCTCCAGGTTTTCTATCTAAAATCTCCAAAATCAAGTGTTATCGGTCGTTTTCGGGAAACTGGAAATTTGAAAACATTTTAAGACCGGCCGGGTATCGTCGGCCGGATCACCCAATGGGCCTCAGCCCACTGGGCCCGTGCGCCTTAGCGCACCCACACCCTCGGCTCAGTGGACCCGTGCTCGCACCAGCACGCCCGCGCCCCGGCCCGCGCGCGCACACGCGCCCTGGAAAACTGGAGCCGTGCGCGCCCTAGCGCACGTGCACCCCCGGCTCAATGGGCCCATGCGCGCCCTAGCGCACCCGGGCGTCCCGGCCTGCGCGCGCTCCCGCGCCCCTGGGTGTCCCGACCTGCGCGCGCTCCAGCGCCATCTGGCGTTCCGGCCTGCGCGTGCTCCTGCGCCCCCGGGCGCCTCGGCCCGGGGGCGCGGGAGCGCGCCCGGCCCGCGCGCGTTCCCCCGGGCGCGTCGGCCTGCGCGCGTTCCCGCGCCCTTGGCGTCCCGGCCCGCGTGCACTCCTGCACCCCGGTCGTTTGGTTCGCGTGCGCACATCGCCCCATCGCCCCCTCGGCTGCGCGTCCTACTGCCTCGGCCGGGTGCCCCTACTGCCCCGGCCGAGCGCCTCTGCTGCCTCAGCCGGGTGCCCCTGCTGCCTCGGCCGGGTGCCCCTGCTGCCCCGGTCGAGTGCTCCTGCTGCCTCGGCTGGGCGACCCTACTGCCCCGGCCGAGCGCCCCTATAGCCCTGGCCGAGTGCCCCTGGTGCCTTGCTGAGCGCTGCTGCTGCCCCGGTCGAATGCTCTGCTGCCTCGACCGGGTGCTCCTGTTGCCCCGGCCGAGCGCTCCTACTGCCTCGGCAGGGTACTCCTGCTGCCTCGGCCGAGTGCTCCTATTGCCCCGGCTGAGCACCCTGCTACCTCGGCCGGCCACACCTGCCGCCCCGGCCGAGCGCCATGCTGCCTCGGCCGGCCGCTCCTGCTGCCCCGCGCGCCCCGTGCCCGGCCAGGCGTTACGCCCCGCGCCCGGCCAGGCGTTACGCCCCGCGCCCGGCCAGGCGTCACGCTCCGTGCCCTGCGCCCGTCCGGGCGTCGTGCCTCACGCGCCCCGCGCCCGGCCATCCGGCGGGCCTCAAGAGGGCCGGCCCAAGGCCTCCTCCAAAACTATAAATACCCCCCCTTGGGGGAGGAAAAGGCATCCATTTTCTCATCCACAATTCATTCCAACACTCCTAAACCGAGTACAAAACTATCTCTCTCTCTCAAGAACTCTCTCCTCCCCCGCGCTCTTGTGACATTCCAAGAGCGTGCGCTCCTCCTCCCTCGGCTCAGAAATTCAAGGACCCCCATCCACGAAAGGGAGCGCGCTCCTCTTCTGCGACCCGAGTCTCTGTAGTGTACACACTGTTCTCTCGCTTCTTGGCCCGTGAGCTAGAACTCCAAGCTAGGAGGCAAGCGACCCCTCTAATGTCTTCACTAGAAGCTACGGGCCGAGTCCTACTCTAAAGCCTTGGATTCGGAGCCTCCGTTCCCAAGATAGCCCCCTACATTCAAATTGAACTACGTTCTGACCTGATCCCGACTAACGGGTACGTAGGCAGCCAACCTTTGGCACGGTCACACCCTCCAAAACACACCTCGGGGTCTGGATGGTGCAACTCGGTCCATGAGTTAACATTTTTGGCCCGAGTGCGATCACTTGGTCCGGCCTTGGATCGAACCGCCCGAGGTAATTAATCGTTGTTCATTTTCGTGCGAAAAAATTTTGGCGCTAGAAAGAAGGGACTTCCCGACTTATACAGCTCGAAATCCCTTCTATAGCTCGACCCCTTCTTCCTCGACTTATGAAAGACATGAGTGGTCAACCACCCATTCGTTCTGAGGGCGTGAATAACCCAAAAAATGCAACAGGAGTGAAGAAATACTTCTTGCGCTCCCGAGTGCAAGGCGATGAGGAGTCTCTCAACGACGAGAGCCACACTCCCTCGCCCCCTCCACCTCATGATAGTCGGGACGACCGCATCCTCGAGATGAAGGAGAATATCCGCCAACTAAAGATAGCCAATGCAAGGTACCACCGCCAACTCGCGGGCAAGGCGTTTGTGCGAGGCATTCCCCACGAGGAATACGATGACTTCATGGACGAGGGACATGACTATGACCCTGACTATGAAGGCTTGGAGATTTCGGCGGACATCGAGACTTCTATCACCAAAGACGGGGAACTCCCCGCAGAGATCGAAGCCGGTCCATCGAACCCACCGCCTAAAACAAAGGCAATACCAATCTCGATGCAAGACTCCAAGAAGGGTCAAACACCCTTTAGGCATGGAGTCTCACTCTCTAAGGACCAGTCTCCCAAGACTGCACAAGAGATTGAAGACATGAGGAAAATTCCTTACGCCTCTGCCGTAGGAAGCCTCATGTATGCTATGCTTTGCACTAGACCTGATATATGTTTCGCCGTTGGCGTAGTTAGCCATTTCCAATCCAACCCTGGACCTGAGCACTGGATTGCTGTTAAGCATGTTCTCAAGTATCTTCGAAGAACTAGGAACTCGATGCTTACATATTCAGGTACTGACTTGACTATGACGGGATATACCGACTCCGATTTTCAAGCAGATAAGGATTCCAGGAAATCCACTTCGGGATTTGTGTTCATCCTTAATGGTGGAGCTGTTGTGTGGAGGAGTATTAAGCAATATTGCATTGCTGACTCCACAATGGAAGCAAAATATGTGGCTGCTATTGAAGCATCCAAAGAGGCTGTATGGCTTAGAAAATTCCTTAAGTATTTGAAAGTTGTTCCAAATGTCGACAAGCCCATGACCCTTTATTGTGATAATAGTGGGGTTGTCGCTAACTCAAAGGAACCTCGAAGGCATAAGCGCTCTAAACATATTGAGAGGAAATACCATTTGATTCGAGAGATCGTGCAGCGCGGAGACGTGGAAGTGTACAAGATCTCAACGGTGGACAACCTAGCAGATCCATTCACCAAGGCCCTAGCGAACAAGGTCTTCGACCAACATCGAGAGGGATTAGGCATGAAGGACTACACACATCTTCTTTGAGTCAAGTGGGAGTTTGTTGTCAATGGTGCCCACAAGAAGAGTTGTAGTCTTTATTTTCTACATTTGATGTAATAAAGTCTCGCGAAGACTCTTGCTTGTAATTGCTTATTCATTTAATAAAAATTTGAAACGTTCATTCATTCTTCTTTGTTTGTTTGAAGTTTTATGATAAAACATTAGTCTTTAGTCCATAAACAAACTTAACAACTTACGAAGAGACAAGTGTAGATTTTCATGAACAAACTCTTCGTAGTTTGCTTAAAACGATATATTCGCAATCTAAGGGTCAAAGGACTATTGACCTCAGTACGATTGTTAGGAGAATCTTTGATGTCTGGTTATGGGGCGTTGAGAGTTGGAGACTCTATAGTTCTTCTAGGTATCTTCCGAAGGTACTGAATTGACCAGTGCACTTCTAGAGACAAAATAAGAACAAACCATTTAACCTCTTATGTCTCGAAGTCACTACGTATGAATTGCATCGTGCTTACCTTAATTCTGAAATGAGACATGTCATGTCACAGCTTACGTATTCTCACTTGAGAAAGTCAGAGTTTGGACTCACTATGCGATTCTGAACAGGGCCTATTGGTGAAGTACTAAGTTGTGAAGATGTAATGAGTAACTTTGTGAAGTACTCATAGATATGGAATTCATGTACAAGATTGCTGAAATGCAATGTATATCACCTCATGCTTTGTTCCTTGGAATGTGAATAAATGAACTGGCCAGTGTCCAAATTGAGTCCTTACTCTTTTGGATGAAACAATGTGACTTGTTAGCTCCTCGTCAATACATTGTTTCTAACTTATTCACAAGCGACAAAGGAGTTGAGAAAATAACAGCTAGAAGGTTAAAATGGTAATTTTGTAAATCCCGACTAGCTGATGATATTCATGAAGGGTAAACATATATAATATTCAGTGGATCCGCTCATCATAATTTGGTTGAATTCTTGAGTAGAAAATAAATTCATTTGAACCGAGAGATTTTCAGTGTCAACTCTTTAGTGGAGTCAGTTGACATCAAGCTAAACTTGGAAAAGGTTTGTGAACTTTTGAGTCCAAGTGTTTAGCTCAAACTTTGTTCATTTGGATCCATGAGGTCATTGTCACAAATCACATCGAGTAGGAATAGTTAAACTAGAAGCTAAGTCAAAACAAGAACGAGACAAGTTTTATGAAAATTGTCAAAAGGGTATTTTTGTCCTTTTGGACATAGGATGAAATGAATGTCAACAAATATTTTGACAAGGTCATTTGATGACTTAAGACCAGTCGGCCAAAATTGATTTAATTGGGCCTTGTGGATTAATTTCATTTCATAAGAATTTTGTTGAAAATTCTTAATGGGCCTTTTTCATGTTGTCATGAACAAATGAAGAAGCTTGTAGAATCCCCTTCTAGAGAAGCCTTGGGCGCCCATCACCCAAAAGAAAGAGAGAATATTTTGTGCATAAATGTATCAAGATACTTGCCAAAAGAAAAAGAGGAAACAAATTTCCTATACAAGGCATAGGGAATTTCGGCCAAATGGGTCAAGGGAGAAGTAAATAAAAGAGGAAACAAATCCAAGGATATGCTTGGATCCTCTTGGCCGTGTGAAATAAGGGGAAGAAGAGGAAATTGGCTAATGAATATGTGATATTCTATAGAAGAGGAAACTACCTTATTGAAGGTGAGACCTCTCCTATAAATAGAGCCTTCATTCTTCACATTTCATTCATCCCAAGTTTTAGAGATTGAGAGCTTCTCTGTCTAGCTTGGCCGCCCATCCTCTCTCTCTCTCTCTAAGTTCTTTTCGTTTTTGTTTTGGCACCTAGGTCCTCATTTGACCTAGCGTTTTAGCTCTTCGACTTTGAGGCTTGTTCTTGAGTCGTAGTGTTTAAAAGTACCCACACACTAATTCCTATTTTTCTCGAGTGATTATAGTGATAGAAACTTTCGTGGTTGCTCGAGTTGGCGAGGAAAGAAGAGAGACATGCTGCGAGGGAGACGAACGTTTTCAACCTTCTGAAGGCTCATCAACGTTTAAGCTTCTAAAAGGTTAGTAAATTTATTATGCTCATAATAGTATTTATTTACGTGTACTTGCTCTTTGTCTAGGTTAGTAAAATCGTTTTACTTGTCAAAAAAATGTTTTTAAAATTCCGCCGCTTACCGAAGCGTTAAACTTTTTCTTAAACCCTAGATCAATTCCAATACGGTACAAGGTCAGTCTTGTTGCTAAAGGCTATTCTCAGGTGTATGGTATGGATTATGAAGAGACTTTTGCACCAGTCGCAAAGATGACGACGATCCGCGCTCTGATCGATGTGGCTTCCGTACATCGTTGGCAGATATCTCAAATGGATGTGAAGAATGCCTTCTTGTATGGTGATCTTCAAGAGGAGGTCTATTTGGTGTCGCGCATCAGCCCAGTCATGTGTGCAAGTTGCGCAAAGCTCTTTATGGTCTCAAACAAGCTCCCCGAGCTTGGTTTGAGAAGTTCTCCACTATGATCACCTCCCTTGGTTTCATTCCTAGTTAGCACGATTCTTCTTTGTTCATCAAGCATAAAAGTATAGGTCGTATCCTCTTGTCTTTGTTTGTTGATGACATGATTATTACCGGCGATGATTATGATGAGATTGAATCGTTGAAGTCTGACTTGGCTCGGTGCTTTGCTATGAAAGATCTGGGTTTGTTGTGTTACTTTCTGGGTTAAAGGTGGCTTTTTCTCCGAAGGGCTATCTTCTATCTCAGTCAAAGTATATATCAGATCTCTTTGAGCGCGCTCGTCTCACTGAGAATAGGAACATTGATACTTCTCTTGAAACCAATGTTCGCTACACTCCATCTGACGGGTCTTCTCTGCCCGATCCTAGTCTATACCGCATGGTGGTAGGAAGATTGGTTTCTCTCTTGGTTACTCGTCCTGATATTGCGCATGTTGTTCATATTGTCATTCAGTTTGTCACTGCTCCTACGACAGTTCATTGAGATGTTGTTCTACGCATTCTCAAGTAACTTCGTTGTACTCAGTTTCAGAGTCTATTATTTCCCTCATCTTCGTTAGAGTTGCGCGCTTACTCTAATGCCGATTGGATTTGTGATCTTACAGATCACAAGTCTACCACTGGATTCTGTATTTTCCTCGGAGATTCACTTATCTCTTGATTGAGCAAGAGCATGATATTATTTCTCGCTCTTCCACTGAAGCTTAGTATCGCGCCATGGCTACGACTATATGTGAGATTGTTTGGTTACGCTGGTTACTTGCTGATTTGGGTGTCAGTCTTCATCATCCTACACCGATATACTATGATAATCAGAGTTCCATTCAGATTGCCGTAACTCGTTCTTTCATGAGCGAACCAAACATATTGAGATTGATTGTCATTACACCTGCCATCATTTACAGCTTGGTACGATCACATTGCCATATGTTTCCTCTTCTCTTCGGATTGCCGATTTATTCACGAAGGCTCACTCCACTTCGCGCTTCTGCTTCTTAATTGACAAACTCTCAATGCTTATTGCTTATATTATTATTATTATTATTATTATTATTAGTATTATATTCAAGATTATTTCCCTTTTCCTTTATTTCCCTTTTTTGTTGTATCAGGGTTATATATACCCAGACTATTGCACTTCTCTTTTATGCAATTCATCATCCAGACTTCCTCTTTTCTTTGAATCCCTAAATCTTCAACATGTAGTTATTGTGCAAATGGAACTAAAGATTAATCCATTTAGGGAAGCATATATTATAATTCATCAAAGAATTAGAGAAGATAGAGCTTGAAAGTGAGACAGTAAACTTGAATCATTGTCAAAGCCAGGAGGGCCTTGGGCAAGAGTTAACAAAAACAGTTTTTTATTTTTTTATTTTTTATTTTTTTTATATAGAGTTAGTCATATAGCCTATTCAAACCCCATATTTTAATATTCAAACCGAACTATATAAATATAGCTCAAACTAAAAGCAAGACACATGTGTCATACTATTGAGACGGACGCACCAGTTGGGGTATTACTTTAATATTTGAATAGTTAGGCTAGAATTTTAATAGAGGATAATTATTTGGTTAGTTACAACATTTTCTTTCCTTTTATAATTATATCTAGTTTAATTATAATAAAAGACATTATACAATTATCATATTACAACATCACAAAATAGAAAGCAGGAAATTACACAAACTCTAATTTTCTACTTTTTGAGATGCAAATTCATAAATTAGATCCATAATGTTTAAGTTTATCCAACAACTCATTTTCAATGGACATAATAGAGGACCTCAGATAAGACTATATTAACTTTAACTTCAAAAACTTCTCTCTGCAGAAGCAACAGAAAGAAGAATAGTCAACATTATTTTATAAATATCATGAGCATTAGGAAAAACTTAATGTGCTTAGTAAAATTAAGTGTTTCCATTGATTTACTATCATTCTTATGAAAACTTCCCTTACAATTTTTAATTTAGAAAATAAATGCTAATCATCTACATTAGAATTTCCATTATACATTAAAAACATTCAAGATTCAAACAATATATTTTCAAAGTATATCTTCATTTAATAGCTTTATTTTGAAAGATGAACAAAAAGCCAAATAGATTTTCAAATACTTTAAATTGTTTAAATCTAGTTCTAAGAGAAGTTATTACTTGGTCAACCATTAAGAATAAATACTCAACCTTAAATAATTCCTCAAGGAATTTCATGCTATCATCAACAAAATTTTCATCAAACTATGTTATTCATAATCAATCCTACTTCAAAATCAAATCAAACACTCATATTAACTAAATGTTCATTGCTTGTCTCGTAAATCATCATCTTGTAACTAATCTGTTTAAAACCTCTAGTTATTGTTGACTTAAACGTTGTTTAACATCAAATAATTTGAAACAAAATTAATATACTTTGTCTAAATCTTTAGAATAAACTAATCATCTTCTATCATGGTTGTCTCCATTTACATTTCCTATATTATAAGAAATTGTAAAGTGTCTAGAATTATCACGTTTCTTGGAAAATCTATATCACTTTCTCGGATTGACTTTTCTCTATTACTATGAATTTTGTGGCTAAGAGATTAGCCTTTCTATTTGTAGCTGAGGAGGAAACCTTCCTATTTGAGGCTTTAGGCTATCAAAGAACTTTATTGTAAGTTATTGTGGCTTACATTAGAAAAATAATATAATTTTACTTCAGACAATAAAAGCTCGCTTCTAAAGGCCATATTTGTAGTATTGATAGAGGTATTGAACCGGGTTTATAGAAATGGGAACTGGACCGCTTCCTATACAGTTTACCTTGGTTCCCAGGATATTTACTAGTTTTGCACGAATCGGTGTCAGGAGCTGTCAAGAATCCGATTCCCGACCAGTTCTCCCGGTATTTCAATCCTTAGTTTGAACTGAAGGTGTTAAAACAAATTAGTCGGGCTAGCAATGCCATCTCGGCCCGTTTTCAAGGCCTGGGCCCGACCAAAACCCTTTTATTAGGGGATTGCGCAGAGCCTAAACGTTTGACCTAATTCAGGACCAAACCCTTTACCTTTGAGACGGAGGACTAGGCCTTGGCCCAAGCGTAAAAAAAGAACACAAATCCAAGCCCTACTAAGAATTAAAAAAAATATAAAAATAGATAACTTCATTTAAAAAAACTATGAGAATCCTTTTGTAAAAATAAAATTGTAATTTATTTATTTTAAAAATATTAGGCCCAAACGGGTTTAAGTTGGGCTCATGTTGCTTATAGATTGGGAATTTTGTAGGTTATGGGCCCGTGGAATATACCAAAGTCCAGCCCTGGCCTTTTTAAGGGCTATAAATGTTGGCCAACATATATATATATATATATATATATATATATATATATATATATATTTGGAAGGTATATATATTTGGGATATATATATATATATATATATATGTATGTATGCATGTATATGTTTCAAATATTTAGATAGCGGCATATCATACATTTGCATGCCGTTATACATCAACGACATTTTTCGTGGCTATATAAACATCTCAAATACATAAGTGGTAAGAAAGTGTCGTGTGAATGAAATAATAAAGTTAGAAACAACCAAGAAATGTCGTGGCTGTATCATCAATTTTCCCAGATATATAATCGTGACTTGTCTCGGCTAAACTTATCTTGGACGATAACCTAGTTTGTTGTAGTGGAAGATGGCCTTAACAAAACAAGAGTATAGGTTATGTATCATTCCTTAACGTCTATTCTCCTCTAATTTAATCATGCTGACCTTCAAATTAGTCGTTCTGTGCAGCGATCCCTCTCAAAGAGCGAACCATTTTCTTTTATCAAAAGCTACTCAATTGAAATAAACCTTACTCACGGTCGTTGTATAATTTGAACTTGCAACGTCACAACATTTTCTGGCAATGTGTTTCATAGATTGAAATGAGATGGTTGTCTGATCCGGTTCAAGTCTACATTCGTGGGAGTGAGTCTTGTTTTAATGTATATGGATGTGAAAGCATGTGAGACATTGAGAAAAGGAAGGGATGACATTGCGAAATTGTCAATGTTGACCCTCTTTCTTCCATTCATTTTCGTCTTGCAGTACACAATTGTAATAAACATTCTCTCAACTCACAAAGAGAACTACACTTGAAAAATTATTGTGGTTACATGTGTTATTGACTTATTTTTAATGCAAGTTTGTCTGGCAAGATGTCTTGCAACATGCTATAGGATATGTTGAGACATTTTGGTCATTGTGTGCAGAACTGTATTTCTTGCAAGTTTCCTGTTTCGCCAGAATGATTCGCAAAATACCTACATATATTTTCTCCGCGTAAATGGGTAAGGAAACCCTAATTCGTCTTCCGGAGACGTTCACTTCTATAAAAGAAAGATATTATGCCCTTAGTAGTCTTGACGCATTCATTCACACTTTTAGGGTTCTTAGACATGCACGATCGACAGACTGAGAAACTAATTGTGTGATGTGTTTGGTGTGATTCTCTATACAGTTTCAGATCTATTGAGTGTTAGAGAGGTGTTTGGGTTTTGTGATTTCGTGACTGAGTATTCACAAGCGTTGATATTGAAGATTACCAAATGCTTTCGAGAAAGTTTGAGAATGGAATTGAGGGGATCTAAGATTTAGAAGGAGCCTGAGTAGAAATTCACACGTAGTAATAGGAAAATGGCATTGAAGCGGGGATTGTTCATATAAGTCGATTGTTGTACAATTAACTACTTTTCATATAGTGAATTTCCTTTCCACTGGGCACTATGCCCTCCAGACTAGGTGAGGTTTCACCGAATTGGATTACAATTTTATATGTCATTTACTTTTACCCATTGCTTTATATTTATCCATCCATTGCATGAGAATAGAGCATCGCATACATTGACTCGACATTTTTTGTGACATCTTGTCTATGACTAAGCATAATTTCAATTGGTATCCGAGCGGGCACCCAAAGCTTAGGGTGTTCCTTGTGTTGTTTTCCATTTTTGTTTATGATGGATAGTACCTAGGAAGGCGGATTTGTCAATTGTCCACCCTTAATGGGACGAATTATTTCGATTGAAAAGCTCAGATGTGTGCTTTTCTCAAGTCTGTTGACATAAGACTTGGAATGCTATTTTTAATATTTGGTCTCTCATGGAAATTTTCCTTAACAAAGAAAACTCTCACGCGACGCTAGCGTATGTGTCGTCAAGTAGTATATGTGGATGAACACAGATATCGATCCCACAAGGAACTTGTTTATCTTTCAATGTAAACTAGCTATAAAATATTTATGAGTTGAGAAAATGTAAAAAGTCTGGGTTTTTGATGATTTTCAAGTTAAGTGAAATTAAAATGCACAAAATAAATCACAAGACTTGACCAACGATAGGAGAGCGAATGTGTGCAACTTCATGGGTTCCTCGATTCGGTCTGTTCAAAAGATTCTAGTGACGATAACTATTTGGGTACACCTAGTCTAATTCCATCTTGAATACCCATTAATCTCCCTTAAGTAAAAATGAGTATAATTGTTTGATAAATTTACACCTCTTGGCTTGGATCCTATTAGAACAGATAACTGCATTTCCAACGGGATTTCATTCAACTACACAAACACCCTAGTCGTTTTATAGAACTAATTGGGTGGATGAGAGAACGTGTTAAGTACACTCGATTATCACCTCTCGGTGTCTAAACGGGTCTAGAGATTCACTACCTAGTTAGCTAAGCCAAGAAATGATGTTAACCACTCCAATTCTCTTTATTACCATTAACAAACCCCAATTAAGCAAAAACCTAGAATAATATTAACCGAACTAATTCACCAACTACATTGCACCCGTCTTATGTATTTAGCCACTCATAATTATGATTAAACAAAACAATATAGAAATGAGAATGAGCATAAACGCAAAGAGAGACATAGTCATTCAATAACAGTAATCAAATCCAAATCAACAAATCCAAGTTTTTACTAAAGATCAACTAAAGTTATATGAAATCAACTAATTAGGATTCAAATAAGAAATGAAAAAGCTAAAAACTAGATTTCAAGAGAAGAAAATAAGAGGAGTAAGAGATAAGAAGATAAAACTATGGAATTGACATTGATGAGGAGTTTGATGGGAGAAAGTGTCACAAGCTCTTATCCTTCCTCCTCTTTTTCTCTCCGAAACCTTCAATCTCCTTCAATGGCTTCTTCTTCAATCTCAAAGCCTTTCTTAGCTCCAGGTTTTCTATCTAAAATCTCCAAAATCAAGTGTTATCGGTCGTTTTCGGGAAACTGGAAATTTGAAAACATTTTAAGACCGGCCGGGTATCGTCGGCCGGATCACCCAATGGGCCTCAGCCAACTGGGCCCGTGCGCCTTAGCGCACCCACACCCTCGGCTCAGTGGACCCGTGCTCGCACCAGCACGCCCGCGCCCCGGCCCGCGCGCGCACACGCGCCCTAGCGCACGCGCACCCCCGGCTCAATGGGCCCATGCGCGCCCTAGCGCACCCGGGCGTCCCGGCCCGCGCGCGCTCCCCCGCCCCTGGGTGTCCCAGCCTGCGCGCGCTCCCGCACCATCAGGCGTCCCGGCCCGCGCGCGCTCCCGCGCCCCCGGGCGCCTCGGCCCACGCGCGTTCCCGCGCCCCCGGCGTCCCGGCCCGCGCGCACTCCCGCACCCCGGTCGTTTGGCCCGCGTGCGCACATCGCCCCATCGCCCCCTCGGCTGCGCGTCCTGCTGCCTCGGCCGGGTGCCCCTGTTGCCCCGGCCGAGCGCCTCTGCTGCCTCAGGCGTTACGCCCCGCGCCCGGCCAGGCGTCACGCTCCGTGCCCTGCGCCCGTCCGGGCGTCGTGCCTCGCGCGCCCCGTGCCCGGCCATCCGGCGGGCCTCAAGGGGGCCGGCCCAAGGCCTCCTCCAAAACTATAAATACCCCCCCTTGGGGGAGGAAAAGGCATCCATTTTCTCATCCACAATTCATTCCAACACTCCTAAACCGAGTACAAAACTATCTCTCTCTCTCAAGAACTCTCTCCTCCCCCGCGCTCTTGTGACATTCCAAGAGCGTGCGCTCCTCCTCCCTCGGTTCAGAAATTCAAGGACCCCCATCCACGAAAGGGAGCGCGCTCCTCTTCTGCGACCCGAGTCTCTGTAGTGTACACACTGTTCTCTCGCTTCTTGGCCCGTGAGCTAGAACTCCAAGCTAGGAGGCAAGCGACCCCTCTAATGTCTTCACTAGAAGCTACGGCCCGAGTCTCTGTAGTGTACACACTTAGCTCGCAAGGGTCACAACCCTGCGGCCCCAATCAATGGGGACCCTTGTATGGCTCAAGGGTGGAATGAAAGGCGCCAGGTGACTCCTCCCGAGCAGGGAGTGACCCCCAACACTGGCCTCGATGTCGTCACCATGATTCACAACCTTCGTAATGAAGTACGTGATCTGCATGAAGGCGGCCTGGCCGGTGACACATACGGGGTCGTAGAAGAACATTCATCGCCCTTATCTACCCAAATCCTTGCCGAGGTGTGCAAGGGAAATTCCAAACTCCCGAATCTCCCTCCATACAATGGGAAAACAGATCTTACGTATCACATCTAACATTACGAAACTTGGATGACGATGCAGGGCATCTCACCTGGGGCTCTGTGCCAGGCTTTTAGTCTTACCCTCACCGGACCCGGTTTTGACTGGTTTAAGAATTTAAGACCAGGGAGCGTCCAATCATTCAAAGACCTGAAAGACATGTTCCTAGCACGATTTGCTACATCGATGGTCCAAAAGAAGACCAAGATGTACTTATGGTCAATTGGGCAAGAGAATAACGAGTCCTTGAGACAGTATCTCACCCGATTCACCGCAGAATCGAACAAGGTCGACCGCTTTGGCGACAGTGATGCAATTACAGCCATCATTGAGGGCTTGCGTACTGGAGACTTCTTAAAGTCCGTCGTTGGAAGAGTCCCTTCTACGATGGCCGAGTTAATGAACCGAGCCAAAACGTTCATGGGGGTAGAAGATTACCTCGTCGGCCGCAGGAGCAACAACCAAAGCTCCCGCTGTCGGGACGAGTTCGGCAATGAGCCAGGCAATCCCCGCAAAAGAGCGAATAAGGGAGGTCAAGCTTCGAAAAGCCGACCCCCTACGTCTCAAAACCCGCATCTTGCGAGCAACTTCAGAGACTACTCACATTACACCCCTTTGAACGCCCCGGTAGAGCAAATCTACGTTGTGGCGCGTGATAAGTTCACCGCTCCAACTCCAATGAAAGGCGACCCCGCGTCTCGTGACCGGTCCCGTTATTGCGAGTTCCACCGGGATTACGGTCACATGACCGCTGAATGCTTCCAACTCAAGAGGCAAATTGAGACATTAATCCAAAAGGGCGAACTCAAAGAATTTGTCCTTTGCATGATAGGTGTTGCAGTCCCCGCCAACAACAGGCCACAACCTGAGAAGGGTGGAGGAACCAACACTAACACCGACCGCACCGCAGTCGTGGCTACGGCCGATGCGCAACTCCACGTCGTCACCACCATACTAGGTGGCTTGCAAGATGGGGACTCAGCCCGGCCAAGAAAAAAAGCTTCTCAGGGCTGCCTCTCAGGAAGGCCTTGCCAGGCAGGTTAACCTCACCTATGAGGAACCTCCGTCCATACCGCATGAGACGATACAATTCACCAATGAAGAGGCCAAGCGAGTTGTGCACCCGCATAATGACGCTATAGTCCTTAAAGCCCAAGTGGCCAACAACCTAGTAAAAAGAGTTCTTATTGATAACGATATCGCAGTCGATATAATCTTTAAGACCACCCTAGAGAACATGAAGCTCGGGGGGCTCCGCCCCGTCCCAACCCAGACACCTCTGTTTGGGTTCACAGGAGAAAAGGTCATGACCGAAGGAATCATTGATTTGCCGGTCACCTTCGGAACTACCAGAGGAATCGAAGTCGTTCACATGGTCCCATTCCTTGTGGTCGACCATGAGTCGCCCTACAATGTTATCATTGGGCGACCCACGTTGAGCAGACTAAGGGCCATCACATCCACATATCACCTACTGGTGAAATTCCCCACCGAGGAGGGAATCGGCGTCATGGCTGGCGATCAAACCTAAGCGAGGATATGCTACGTCCAAGGCGTGGATGGCAAGCCCGCTGAAAAGAAGGTTAACACGATCTACCAGCTAGAAGTCGACTACCTGTACGATCAAAAAGACGCATGGCAGCTCGGGGAACTAGACCCCCGCGACGAAATCGAGAGGTTGAAAATTGACACCCCCGATGATCTCACTTCGATCGTTCTTGACGAAGCTAAGCCTGACCAGGTGGTGAAGATCGGTGCACAACTCGCTCTCGCCATCAAAACTCAACTCACGTCATTCCTTCGGGAGTTTAAGGATGTCTTTGCGTGGACACATGCAGACATGCCTGGTATAGACCCCGATGTGATTGTGCACCGATTGAATGACGATAAAAAAATTGCTGAGAAGGTACAAGCTAGACGCGCGTTGAACCCTGGACGATACCTAGCGATAAATGAAGAAGTCGAAAAGCTTCTCTCCGGTGGCTTCATCCGAGAAGCCAAGTACCCCAAGTTGGTGGCCAACGTGGTCATGGTTGAAAAGCCTAATGGGAAGTGGCGCACTTGTATAGATTACAAAGATCTTAACAACCACTCCCATGCATCGAACAACTGGTCGACGCCACGGAAGGACATGTGCTGCTAAGTTTAATGGACGCCTATTCAGGCTATAACCAGATACAAATGCACGAGCCCGATCAGATCGCGGCCACTACTGCTACAAGGTCATGCCTTTTGGTCTTAAAAATGCAGGAGGTACTTACCAGCGACAGGTAAACCGGATCTTTGCCGACCTAATCGGCAAGACTATGGAAGTATACGTGGACGACATGCTCGTTAAAAGCCTACTGGCTACTAATCACGTAGACAACCTAAGGGAGATGTTCTTAATCCTCCGCCGGTACAAAAAGAAGCTCAACCCCAACAAATGCGTGTTCAAGGTCGAGTTCGGGAAGTTCCTAGGCTACATCGTTAGCCGGCGAGGAATCGAAGCGAACCCTGAGAAAATCAAGGCGCTCCTTGACATGAAATCTCTGTGACGTGTCAAGGAAGTCCAAAGTCTGACCGGTCCAAAGTTACGCTACGCCCTCCACTACGAATTCCAAGCCTCCAACAACGAGGCCGAGTACAAAGCCCTCATCGTAGGGCTAGAGCTCGCTCAGAAGCTCAACGTACAGAATTTACGAATACACTGTGACTCGCAGTTGATCGTAAATCAGGTTAAAGGCGACTACATCGCCAAAGAACCTAGCATGATCGCCTACTTGGAAAAAAAAATGCCAAGCTAAATGCCTTCTCTTGGTTTGAGATCATCCAGATCCCAAGAGAAGAGAACTCCGAGGCTGATGCTCTAGCTCGCCTCGGATCCGGTATCACCGAAGACGTGTTAGGAACTATCCCGATCGAGTCTCTCTCGCGGCCATCCATCTCACGTGACGAGGTGGGAATTATTGAGAGCACCGCTCATCCGACTTGGATGACTCCGTTTGCTGACTTCTTGCGAAGAGGGGCACTTCCCGAAGACCGCAAAGAAGCCGTAAGGTTGAAAGCCCTCGCATCTAAATATGTGTTGAGAGGCGAAGCCCTATACAAGCCCGGGTACTCAACCCCGCTGCTCCGATGCCTCAATAGCGTCGAGTCGACCAAGGTCCTCCGTGAGATTCACAAGGGCATCTGTGGGAACCACTCCGCTGGGAGATCCCTCGTGCTCAAAGTGCTCCGGCAAGGCTATTTTTGGCCAACGATGAAGAAAGACGCCTACGACTGGACGAGAAAGTGCGACAAGTGCCAACGTTTCTCTAACGTTCCACGACAACCGCCATCTCCCCTGGGTAGCATTGTCGTACCACATCCCTTCGCAAAATGGGGCGTGGACATCATCGACAAGCTTCCCAAAGCTCCGAGACAGTATGAATACGCCATCGTTGCTATCGACTACTTCACTAAGTGGGTCGAAGCTAAGCTCCTGGCTAGAATCACTGAGGCCTACCGAACCACTATTCGAAACGCCACTGGGGACACCCCCTTTTCCCTAGCCTTTGGGGTTGAGGTAGTGGTCCCCGTGGAAACTGAGGTTCCCTTTCACTGAGTCGACACTTTCGACGAAAAAGAAAATGATGAAGCCATACGCCTTGAACTGGATCTGATCGACGAGAAAAGATCCGAGGCTCTCACTCGACGCATCGCGCAAAAGCGGAAGGTCGAGAAATACTACAACGCCAAAGTCAAGAGGCGAATCTTCGCCGTCGGCAGCCTCGTACTCAGGCGCGTGTTCCAAAACACCCAAGTACAAGGCACCGGAGTCCTGGGCCCGAATTGGGAAGGACCGTATAGAGTTCGACAAGTCATACATGATGGAACCTATTACATCGAACACACGGACGAAACTCCTATCCGACACGCTTGGAATGCCGAACATTTGAGGCAGTACTACCAGTGACTAAGCTCCCCCATATATTGCTTTGATTCCGCTGATTCAATAAGGCCCACGTGCCAATGTTTGAGGATGTTATCTATTACCAAAGAATAATAAAGTTTGAGGTTTTTTCTCTCTTAAAAAAATCCGCTTTATTAAGTTTTTATTCATCAAGGCACAACTTGTAAACTTAAAACTTGGGGGGCTAGTGATTTCTGCGATGTACACTAAAAAAATTCACGGCCAAAAAAATAAAAAAAACCTTAAGCCCCCCACTAATGGGATACGAGTTTTAGAAAAGTTGTCGACCTAACTCGACGCCCCTCCGGTCGCCAATTGGCAGGGAGTGAGGACTCCAGATACACGCTTAAGTCTCCCGCACACACACGGGAAGACAGACTTAATAAAATTTCAAAATCTAGGCTTAAGTCCCCCGCACACACGCGTGGATACAGGCTTAAGAAGCTCGGACCCCGACGGCCCTTCGTGCATATGGGTTCGAGACCGTCGGCCTTCCCGGCGTACCCCATTTCATCCAGGCTTAAGTCCCCCACGGGGATACAGACTTAAGAAGCTCGGACCCCGACGACCTTTCGTGCATACGGGTTCGGGTAAACCGTCGGCCTTCTCGGCGTGCCGTAAGACGCGTAAAGGCGCAGGTGAAAGTCGTCACCCAGACGCATGTAAGTCGCGTAAAGGCGCTGCCTCAAACCTTGAAACGGCGAAATTTGAGCCATACAAATTTGGTCTCTCAATACCACGAAACACACGGGGTTGGAGTAAAATCGTCGGCCTAACCCGGCGTGCCATAAGTCACGTAAAGGTGCAGGTACAGGTGGCAGGGCTACTCCCTCCGCCACATATATGTT
This sequence comes from Urtica dioica subsp. dioica, assembly GCF_054948205.1. Taxonomy (NCBI): domain Eukaryota; kingdom Viridiplantae; phylum Streptophyta; class Magnoliopsida; order Rosales; family Urticaceae; genus Urtica; species Urtica dioica. Next base: position 36,515,917 of record NC_142758.1, read on the forward strand.
CGGTCGCTCAATAGCACGAACTTCAAGTCGCCGGCCTAAACCGGCGCAACATATGTTCGGTCGCTCAATAACACGAACTCCAAGTCGCCGGCTTAACCCGGCGCAACATATGTTCGGTCGCTCAATAGCACGAACTCCAAGTCGCCGGCCTAACCCGGTGCAACATATGTTCGGTCGCTCAATAGCACGAACTCAAAGTCGCCGGCCTAACCCGGTGCAAGACGTATGTTCGGTCGCTTTATGGCCCGAACTCAAAGTCGCTGGCCTAACCCGGTGCAACACACATTTGATCGCTCAATAGCACGAAACACACGGGGTTTGAGTAAAATCGCCGACCTAACCCGGCGCAACACATGTGTTCGGTCGCCTTATGGCCCGAAACCAAAGTCGCCGGCCTAACCCGGCGCAACACATGTGTTCGGTCGCCTTATGGCCCGAACCCAAAGTCTCCGGCCTAACCCGGCGCAACACATGTGTTCGGTTGCCTTATGGCCCGAACCCAAAGTCGCCGGCCTAACCCGGCGCAACACACGTGTTCGGCCGCCTTATGGCCCGAACCCAAAGTCGCCGGCCTAACCCGGAGCAACACATGTGTTCGGTCGCCTTATGGTCCGAACCCAAAGTCGCCAGTCTAACCCGGCACAACACATGTGTTCGATCGCCTTATGGCCCGAACCCAAAGTCGCCGGCCTAACCCGGCGCAACACATATGTTCGATCGCTTTATAGCACGAACTCAAAGTCGTCGGCCTAACCCGGCGCAACACATACGTTCCGTCGCTCAGTAGCACGAACTCGAAGTCGCTGGCCTAACCCGGCGCAACATATTCGTTCGGTAGCTTATGGAACGAACACGGAGCCCCCGGAAACATACCCGATACAACTTCTTCGGTCGCCAAGTGGCACGAGGCAAAGTTGTTGGGCCACATGCACTTTAGGCACACTAAAACGTTGGCCTAACCCGACGTACCGATATCGCCGTTCAATACGGGTCGGTCAACCGCAGTGAGTTGCCCCTAGCAATGAATGCTGAACAAACGCCTAACTAGGCACGAACGCCCGCCGCCTCAAATGCTAAACCTGCCGAAACTATTGGTAAGGGCACAAACTCCTTCGAGCCACGCTAGCTCACAAAGAAGGCATATACGAGCAAAACCGCTCAACACGAGATAGCATTCGACTTGAAAGCAAAAAAATATCTCATAAATAAAAAGGAGCCACTACTCTGAATCCAATAAACATTCGCTAAATGCAAATGCGCTAAAATAAATAAAATCCTGAGAAAGGAAAAAGCGAAGCGCTAAAAATACGCGGTTTAAAAACGAAAGCCACATGGCTCACACAGCACCCTTGTCAAGTAGGGAAAACAAGGTGTCGAAGAAGTCAAAGGTGACCCCTCGGGCCTCATTCTCGGCCGCGGTTGCCTCCCGACACTCCACTGTTCCGGCTCAACGGGCCTCCTCGGTCCCTATGTCGTAGGCATCTTGTAAGTCGGACGCTCTTCACTCCGCCTCGGTAAGCTGGGAATAGAGGCAGCATTCTCCTCCGCCAGAGAGTCACGCTCACGATCCGCCTGGACACGCGCCGCTTCACTCGAAGTGAGCTGACAATGAGACGTCTCCAAGGCGTCGGACTGGGCGTCCAGCTGTCTCCGGAGGTCGGCAACCTCGGTGCGAAAAACCTCCGCCGATCGGGACGCCACCTCGCAAGCTCGCCGTTGTTTGGTCAGCTCCCCTGCCATCTTGGCCACCGACATCTGGGCTCCGTCGCGCTGATCCCGGGCGATCTGGAGTTCCATCTTTGCCTCCCGAAGTTGGTCTCGAAGTGTCTCCAGTTCTGCCCCCGGGTGCGAACCTCGCTCGACCTAAACCAGCCTAGCCTTCGTCTGAGCAAGCTCTTATTGGGCGACCCCCAAGCGCCGGATGAAGTCATGCAGAATCCTGTCGCTCTGCACGGCCCTCGCATACGCCTCCGATGACAAAGAGCAAGGGTTAAAACTGATCCTATGCTTACAATAGAATGAATAAGAATACTGACCCTTTGAGTGTCGGTAACCCCTGCCTGAAAGAAGACGATGCCACTCTTTGACACCACCCCTTTCCAGCAGGGCAGTGGGGACTCCTCGAGATGTCGAAAAAAATCGCCTCGGGACTCCATCGCCTCCAGCTCCACCGCCGAGTTCAGCTTATTGGGCTCAGAACGCTCGTTGGAAGGCACTGAGGTCGAAGCCCTCTTAAAGGAGGCACGAGGCTCTTGCTCAACCAGACCAACAGCCTCCACACGGTCTTCTCTCGCCCTGCGGTCAGCGACCCTGGCGCGGATCTCCGCCATCCTCTCGGGTTTCCGAGAAGCAGAAGCTAGTCTCTGAGCTTGCCTCTTCGCGGCTACACAAATTAAAATAGCAAAGGTCAGGTTTCTATAAACGAAAAGATTTTTAGACCACAAAGTTACCTCGAGAAGCGGGAACGACTGGCTGAGCCTCGGGACTCGGTGGACTGCTCGCCCGGCGCGCCTCCTCGGTGCCCGGAGCAAAGGGCGGGAACCACCCGGTAAGCGCCATCAGCTCAGGAGAACGAAACTGCTCATCTGCGTTGTGGGCCTCCGACATCCCCGATATCTCTCTCACAAAAGGGAGCTCTACCGCCCCCTCGTCCGCTGAGAAGTCTCCCAGACGACCGAAGTGAAGAGGCGTTTCACCGAATGCGTCTGTCGAGACCCACACCCACGACCTGCGGCTGGGCGGGTCACTGTCGTCAACTAACCTCACGTTGCCCCGAGCGCGGGCCATGTGGAAGCCCGGCTGCCCCGGCGTTGGGAAGACGACAACTAGATTGAGGAAGTCGTCCACGATCATGGCACGATGTGTTTGACAGTGCCACTCCATGAAACATGTAGCCAACAAGCGATAGAATGCCGGTCTCATTTGACAGGCATGGCCCCCTAGCCGGGCCAGAATCCGCTGGGCAATCGACGGGAACCGGAGACGCAGCCCATAAATAAGGCTCCCGATCGTCACGGCCGCAAACCCGTTCCTCGGGCGGGAGGGCCAGTCCTCGGGGGCAGGCCTGAGTAGCCCCACCGAGGGAGGGATGTCGTATGTCTCCCGGAGCGCGCTAAAGACTCGGGTGGTAAGCGTGCTCGTAGCATCGACCCCCTTGCAGTCTAAGCCGACGGGGCAACACAGTCGCCTACTCCGTACAAGCGAGTCCTTTCCAAAGACTTCGCATAGGTGTAGCACGAAGACTCCACTGAGTCAAAGGCCGCTTTGGCCATCTCTTGCACTTTCCCACTACGCACCGCCTTCCCCATCGCAGGGGAAACCTCCAGGTCCTCTCCAAGGCCTTCCGAGCCCGATCCTAGGGGATCATCATAATAAATCTCGTCCAAGAACGATTCGGACGGTACTATCGCAAGTTCGGCGCCCGAGGCATCTAAGTTAGATGCCCGGGGAAGCCCTGCGCACACGGTCGCCTCACCTCACTGTTTGAGCGGGGGGGCGTCAAAGGACGCCTCGCGGGAGACCAAGTTAATCACTAGTCGTGACGAACGCGAGTCTTTCAACCCTTCGTCCCCCTCTTCGGGGCCTCACCCGTTAGGTGGGCCACTCCCGGGCCCCGCCAGCTCGGCAACCGCAGCGACGTTAGTCTCCAACTCCGCGAGCCATTGATCGGCCGCGCGAGAGTCTTCCTTGACGAAGATGGGAATCCCGTTGAGTTCCTCAAAGGGACCCTTGGCCGCCCTCCCAAAATCTTGGGAAAGGCAGAAAGACTCAACCTTGGGATCGTCAACATGGGAAAAAAGTTCACTCCACATTTAAAGGGTAAAAATCGGCTGCCCAAAGGAAAATTTCAAACACAAAGGAATTTTCCAAATCTCCAAAAGGCTGCCAATGTAAAGAAAACGAGAGAGGGTACTGAATTCAATAGACCAGTGCACTTCTAGGTATCTTCCGAAGGTACTGAATTGACCAGTGCACTTCTAGAGACAAAATAAGAACAAACCATTTAACCTCTTATGTCTCGAAGTCACTATGTATGAATTGCATCGGCTTACCTTAATCCTGAAATGAGACATGCAATTTCACAGCTTACGTATTCTCATTTGAGAAAGTCAGAGTTTGGACTCACTATGTGATTTTGAACATGGCCTATTGGTGAAGTACTAAGTTGTGAAGATGTCATGAGTAACTTTGTGAAGTTCTCATAGATATGAAATTCATGTACAAGATTGTTGAAATGCAATGTATATCACCTCATGCTTTGTTCCTTGGAGTGTGAATAAATGGACTGGCCAGTGTCCAAATTGAGTCTTGACTCTTTTGGATAAAAAAATGTTACTTGTTAGCTCCTCGTCAATACATTGTTTCTAACTTATTCACAAGCGACAAAGGAGTTGAGGAAATAACAACTAGAAGGGTAAAATGGTAATTTTGTAAATCCCGACTAGCTGATGATATTCATGAAGGGTAAACATAGATAATATTCAGTGGATCCGCTCATCATAATTTGGTTGAATGCTTGAGTAGAAAATAAATAATTTGAACCGAGAGATTTTCAGTGTCAACTCTTTAGTGGAGTCAGTTGACATTAAGCTAAACTTGGAAAAGGTTTGTGAACTTTTGAGTCCAAGTGTTTAGCTCAAGCTTTGTTCATTTGGATCCATGAGGTCACTATCACAAATCATATCGAGTAGGAATAGTTAAACTAGAAGCTAAGTCAAAACAAGAACGAGACAAGTTTTACGAAAATTGTCAAAAGGGTAATTTTGTCTTTTTGGACATGGAATGAAATGAATGTCAATAAATTTTTTGACATGGTCATATGATGAATAAAAACACTCGACCATGATATGATCATTGAGTCTTGTGAATTAATTTCATTTCATAGAATTTTACTTGAAAATTCTTAATGAGCTTTTCTTATGTTATCATGAACAATTAAAGAAAAACCTAGAAAGCCTTTCTAGAAGGCTTTTTGGCCGTCCAACCCAATGAAATGGGAGATAAATTCGTGCAGCCCTTAGTGTGAAAGAGAGTTTATTTTGTGCATTAATGTATGAAGATACTTGCCAAAAGAAAAAAGAGGAAACAAATTTGCTTCTAGAAGCAATGAGGAATTCGGCCAACCAAGAGAGGAACTAAATGAGGAAACAAATCCAAGGCATTGTTGGACAAGGTTGGACGTGCAAAGCAAGGGAAAAAATAGTAAATAAGATTTACTCATGAATATGTGATATTCTATAGTAAAGAGGAAATACCCTCATTCCTCTCATTTCATTCATTCCACATAAGTTAGAGATTAAGAGACTCTCTCTCTAGACCTTGTGGCCGATTTCTCCTCTCTCTCTCTAGTTATTATTAGTTTTGTTTTGGCACCTAGGTCCACATTTGACCTAGTGTATTAGCTCTTCGACTTTAAGACTTGTTCTTGAGTAGTCGTGTTTAAAAGTGCCCACTCACTTATTCCTTTTCTCTCGAGTGATTCTTGTGATAGAAACCATCGTGGTTGCTCGTGTTGCCGAGGAAAGAAGAGAGACGTGCTGCAAGGAAAGACGAACGTTGCAACTTTCCAAAAGCTTCTCAATGTTCAAGCTTCTAAAAAGGTTAGTAATCTTTATGCTCATAATAGTTTTTATTTACATGTTCTTGCTCTTTGTCTAGGTTAGTAAAATCTTCTTACTTGTCAAAAGAAATTTTTTAAAATTCCGCCGTTTACCGAAGCGTTAAACTTTTTCTTAAACCCTAGATCAATTCCAACAAATGGTATCAGAGCTATGGTCAAAGATATGCATGTACATGTATTTATAATTATGAGCTTGAAAATCGTTTTCGAAAGTTTACTAATTTTGTGACAAGTTAGAATTGTTTTCTTAGATTTTTTTTTAATTTATTGCTCTTGCCTTTAAATGAAAAATCATGTTCATTTTCTATGAGTTTGGGATGTTATTAAAACAAATTAGAATCAGTTCTAAATTTTTTTAATTTTTTATATTAAAAAACGTGTTTTTAAGTTTGAGAAAATTTCGAGTAAATTTTGTGACTAGTTTTCTTGTCTTGCTAGTTTCTTTTATTTACTTGAATCGTTTTATGCTTGTTGTTATTTATTTTTTATCATGTTATTACCTTGCTAATTAAACACAAATAAAAGCTTTAACAACTTCCTAAAACGTTCCGTTACACTCGATTCTTTTTCGTACCTAAAAAGACCGAACTTTAATTATTTCTGTTTTCTTCGAGCTGGAGTAAAACCCGCAGTAAAAGTGGCATAACTCTCTGCTCGAAAATCGAAATTTAATGATTCTTGAATCAAATTAAAGGTCTGTCTATCCTCTTTTCACACTACTACAAATTCAGTTTTTCGGTGCGCAAGACTTTTGGGTGCGATTTTTCGCACCTAAAAGTCGCACTAATTGACGCTTTCAGGTGCGACTAGTCGCACCTAAAAGTCAATTAAGCATTTAAAAAATTTCGCTGATTTTTTAACTTTTGGGGGTGCGAAAAGTCGCGCCCAAAAGTCCGTCAAAACTTTTGGGTGCGACTTTATCGCACCCAATAGTCCATCAGAACTTTCCGGTGCGACTTGGTCGCACCCAAAAGTCCAAAACATTTGAGGGGTCACATTTTCCCTCCTTTTTGTCTACACGAAATTGTTTAATATATATTAAAAACAATAATTGGCCCATATAAATACCCTAGGTCATTTCTCTCTCCTTACCTCTGTTGTCAATGGTGCCCACAAGAAGAGTTGTAATCTTTATTTTGTACATTTGATGTAATAAAGTCTCATGAAGACTCTTGCTTGTAATTGCCTATTCATTCATTAATAAAGTTGAAACGTTCATTCATTCTTTCTTTATTTGAAGCTTTATGATAAAATCTTAGTCTTTTAGTCCATAAACAAACTTAACAACTTACGAAGAGACAAATGTAGATTTGCATGAACAAACTCTTCGTAGTTTGCTTAAAACGATATATTCGCAATCTTAGGGTCAAAGGACTATTGACCTCAGTATGATTGTTAGAAGAATCTATGATATCTGGTTATGAGGCATTGAGAGTTGGAGACTCTATAGTTCTTCTAGGTATCTTCCGAAGGTACTGAATTGACCAGTGCACTTCTAGAGACAAGATAAGAACAAACCATTTAACCTCTTATGTCTCGAAGTCACTATGTATGAATTGCATCATGCTTACCTTAATCCTGAAATGAGACATGCCATTTCACACCTTAGTATTCTCATTTGAGAAAGTCAGAGTTCGGACTCACTATGTGATTCTGAACAGGGCCTATTGGTGAAGTACTAAGTTGTGAGTATGTCATGAGTAACTTTGTGAAGTTCTCATAGATATGGAATTCATGTACGAGATTGCTGAAATGCAATGTATGTCACCTCATGCTTTGTTCCTTGGAGTGTGAATAAATGAACTGGCCAGTGTCCAAATTGAGTCCTGACTCTTTTGGATGAAACAATGTGACTTGTTAGCTCATCGTTAATACATTGTTTCTAACTTATTCACAAGCGACAAAGGAGTTGAGGAAATAACAGCTAGAAGGGTAAAATGGTAATTTTGTAAATCCCGACTAGCTGATGACATTCATGATGGGTAAACATAGATAATATTCAGTGGATCCGCTCATCATAATTAGGTCGAATTCTTGAGTAGAAAATAAATTCATTTGAACCGAGAGATTTTCAGTGTCAACTCTTTAGTGGAGTCAGTTGGCATTAAGCTAAACTTGGAAAAGGTTTGTGAACTTTTGAGTCCAAGTGTTTAGCTCAAGCTTTGTTCATTTGGGTCCATGAGGTCACTATCACGAATCACATCGATAGGAATAGTTAAACTGGAAGCTAAGTCAAAACAAGAACGAAAATTGTCAAAAGGGTATTTTTGTCTTTTGAGACAAAGGATGAAATGAATGTCAATAAATTTTGACAAGTTCATTTGATGACTTAATATCACTCGGCCATGACTTGATCATTGGGCCTCGTGAATTAATTTCATTTCATAAGAATTTTATTGAAAATTCTAAATGGGCCTTTTCTTATGTTGTCATGAAGAAGTGAAGAAAATTCTAGAAGCCTTTTCTAGTGAATATAGGCGCCCAAATACCCAAGAGTTAGAGAGAATATTTTTTGCATAAATGTATGAAGATACTTGCCAAAAGAAAAAGAGGAAACAAATTTCCTCTAAGGGAAATAAGAGGTAGGCGCCCAAGTAGAGAAAGAAGCAAGGCAAGGAACAAAAAAGGAAACAAATCCAAGCCTTCTAGAAGGCTGCCTTGGCCGAGTGTCTCATAGAGGAAAAGAGGAAATTGGCTCATGAATATGTGATATTCTATAGAAGAGGAAACTACCTTATTGAAGGTGAGACCTCTCCTATAAATAGGAGCCTCATTCTTCTCATTTTTCTCATTCCACATAAGTTAGAGATTGAGAGCTTCTCTCTCTAGAACTTGTGGTTGCCGCCCCTCTTCTCTCTCGACCTAGTGTTTAGCTCTGCGACTTCAAGACTCGTTCTTAAGTCGTAGTGTTTAAAAGTGCCCACTCACTAATTCCTTTATTTCGAGTGATTTAGTGATAGAAACTTTCGTGGTTGCTCGAGGTGCCGATGAAAGGAAGAGAGACGTGCTGCGAGGGGAGACGAGCGTTGCAAACTTTCCAAAAGCTTCTTCAAAGTTCAAGCTTCAAGAAAGGTTAGTAAACTCTTAGCTCATATTGGTTTTTAATTACATGTACTTGCTTCTTTGTCTAGGTTAGTAAAAACTGTTTTTACTTGAAAAGAAATTTTTTAAAATTCCGCCGCTTCCCGAAGCGTTTAATCTTTTTCTTAAACCCTAGATCAATTCCAACAACCTCACCACTACACCGCCTTATTTTTCTCTCCCTCTCTCCTCATTCGCGTCTCTCTCTCCCTCTGCTTCTTTTCTCTTCTTCAACTTCATCTTACAAACATCACAGTAAAGAAAAAAAAGAGGAAAGAAAGTTATCGACCAAATTCAGATCGAGCCCAGCTCAAACATACGAGCCACGCCGTCGATTCAACTCCACCTCTGTGTTCCTTGATTTGATCTCTTGTGGAGTGGTTAGTAAGTTCAGCTTTATATTGTTCAATAATTTGTTCGAAATTCGTTCAAAGAAAGCTAATCTTTGTGATTTCATTGGACATTCATACGAAATGGAGATATTATCTTTGTAATATTTAATCCTTGAGATTGTGTGTGTGTGTGTGTGTGTGTGTGTGGTTTAGGCGGGTTTGGTTTTCAGAGAAAGGACTCGAGATTGGCGTTTCAAAGAAGAGTCTCTTGCTCGGCTCAGCCGCTGCCAGCCTGGCCCGGACGAGCCGTTCCCGAATTGGGCCGACACTCTTGGGATGGGCCCAAGCCCATCTCCATCGTCGGCTCCACCGGCTCTATTGGAACCCAGGTTAAATGCCACAATGCTGTGGAAATCAAGACATACAAGCTATTATATCTATGGTCCAGATTAGTTCTTTAGGATTCGATTTTTTTTTTTTTGCTGAGTGTGTTTTCTTGTTTGTTTTCCGACATTGGATATAGTCGCAGAGAATCCGTATAAGTTCAGAGTCGTCGGACTCGCTGCCGGTTCCAATGTGACGCTTCTCGCTGATCAGGTTTCCTTTTTTTCTGCAATTAAATCAGACAATGTGTTTTTGTGTGGGGTTTTGAATTTGATACATTTTTTTTAAATATATATTTGGTCAACTGTGCAGGTGAAGAGGTTCAAGCCTCAGATTGTGGCGGTGAGAAATGATTCGTTGATCGGCGAACTAAGAGAGGCCATAGCCGATGTTACAGAGAAGCCCGAGATCATTCCAGAGAGCTAAGTTTTGGGGTTTCACAATCTCCCCTACTTATTGGAATTTTCGTCCCGAAAATTAATATAAAGGCTGAGACAGAACATAAGAATTCTTACTTGACAACACTAAGCTTCTAGGAATAGTTCGGGATATCGCAATCTCATATCATCCTCGCGCTCCCAAGTGGCTTCTTCGATTTTATGATTCCGCCAAAGTACCTTGACTAATGGAATCACCTTGTTCCTTAGGATCTTTTCTTCACGATAAAAAATTTGTACTGGCCTTTCTTCATACGTCAAGTTTTCGTGTACTTCGATAGGCTCTTGTATTAACTCATGATTTGGATCGGGCAGGTACTTTTTGAGCATTGAGACGTGAAATACATTGTGCACCGATGCTAGCTCAGGATTCAGAGCTAGATGGTAGGCTACTTTTCCGATTCTGTCTGTGATCTCGAAAGGACCAATGTACCTCGGGCTCAATTTTCCCTTCTTGCCGAATCTCATCACACCCTTGAGAGGTCCTACCTTCAAGAATACGAAGTCTCCTACTTGAAATTCCAGTGGTCGTCTTCTTTTGTCAGCGTAGCTCTTCTGTCGGCTTTGAGTAGTTCCCATTCGATCTCGTATCTTCTTGATGGCTTCAGTGGTGTCACAAATAAAATCTGTCTTCTCGAGGCAGTTTTCTCCGGATTCGAACCAGTGAATCGGAGATCGACACTTTCTACCATAAAGAGCTTCATATGGAGCAACGCCGATTGAAGCTTGGTAGCTATTGTTGTATGAGAATTCAATAAGTGGCAGCCTCTTATTCCAACTCCCACCAAAATCCATGACACATGCTCGTAGCATATCCTCTAAAGTCTGAATAGTCCTTTCGGATTGGCCATCCGTCTGGGGGTGTAAAGCAGTACTGAACTTCATTTGTGATGCCATAGACTTTTGCACACAGCTCCAGAAATTAGAAGTAAAACGACCGTCACGATCTGAGATGATGGACAAAGGAACGACATGCAGTCTCACTACGTTATAAACGTATAGTTCAGCCAACTTCTCCACGTAGTACGTGACTTTCATCGATATGAATCTGGCAGATTTGGTCAAACGATCCACCACTACCCATATAGCATCATAACCCTCAATTGTCATAGCTAAACCAACCACAAAATCCATTGTGATTTATTCTCACTTCCATTCAGGAACCTCGATTGGTTGTAACTCTCCAGCTGGTCGTTTATGTTCGGCCTTCACTTTTTGGCAGGTAAGACATTTACTGACGAACTTTGTAACGTCGCCCTTCATTCCGTTCCACCAGAAGTGATCTCGGAGGTCTTGATACATCTTTGTTGAACATGGGTGAACTAAAATATGGAGTCTCACGTGCTTCGGTCAAAATCTATCTTCGGAACTCATTTTCGTTGGGTACACAGATCCTTCCATCGAAAAAGTGCACATCAGTCTCCGCGAGAGAAAATTTTGACTTCTGACCTTGCAGTGCATTGTCCTTCGGCCTTGATATCTCAGGATCATTTCCTTGCGCTTCTTTGATTCTCTCAAACAGATCTGATTGTAAGGTCATGTTGGCTAATCCCCGGGTGACAATTTCAACCTCCAAGTTGTTGATTTCGTCAACGAGTTGAGGAGATAATGCATGCATCATCGATAGCCGAGCCTCATCTTTCCTACTTAACGCATCAGCTACTACGTTCGCCTTTCCGGGATGGTAATGGATACCACAATCGTAATCCTTAACCAATTCTAACCACCTTCTTTGTCTCATGTTCAACTCTTTCTGAGTAAAAATGTACTTTAAACTCTTATGATCGGTGAATATCTCGCATCAAACTCCATACATGTAGTCTCTCCAGATCTTGAGAGCAAAAACCACAGCCGCTAATTCCAAATCATTAGTAGGATAATTCCTCTCGTGATTCTTGAGTTATCGTGACGCATAAGCCACTACTCTGCCATTTTGCATTAACACTGCACCAAGACCTGTTTTTGATGCATCACTGTAGATAGACAAAGGTTCTCCACTTTCAGGGACTATGAGGATTGGCGCGGTGGTGAGTCTTCTCTTCAACTCGCGGAAATTTTCTTCACACTTCTCGGTCTACTCGTACTTCTTATCTTTCTTGGTGAGGGCAGTGAGTGGAGCAGCTAACGTAGAAAATCCTTCCACAAATCTTCTATAGTACCCTGCTAGACCGAGAAAACTCCTTATCTCTGTCACACTTCGAGGTTGCTTCCAATCATTCACGGATTCTATCTTAGCAGGATCGACGGAGATTCCGTCTTTAGAAACCACGTGTCCGAGAAAATGCACTTTATCCAACCAAAATTCACACTTCGAGAATTTGGCATACAACTGATGTTGTCTCAGCGTCTGGAGTGCGACTCGTAAGTGACCCTCATGGTCTTCGACGCTCTTGGAGTAAATCAGTATGTCATCGATGAAGACGATAACAAACTTATCAAAGACGTCGCTAAAGATCCTATTCATCATATCCATGAATGCTGCTGGAGCATTAGTGAGTCCAAAACGCATGACAGTGAATTCGAAATGACCATAGCGGGTGCGAAAAGCTGTCTTCGGGATATCGTCATCCTTGACCCGTAATTGATGGTAGCCAGATCGCAAGTCTATCTTTGAGAATACCTTCGCCCCCTTGAGTTGGTCAAACAAGTCATCAATCCTTGGAAGAGGATACTTGTTCTTGACCGTCACTTTATTTAGCTCTCGGTAGTCAATACACATGCGAAAAGACCCATCCTTCTTTTTGACAAATAGAACGGGTGCTCCCCAAGGTGAATGACTAGGGCGAATAAATCCCTTATCTAACAATTCTTGAAGTTGAGATTGTAACTCCTTGAGCTCGGCAGGAGCCATTCGATAGGGTGCTTTGGAAATTGGACCTGTTCCAGGTAGCAACTCGATTGCAAAAGAAATCTCACGTTCGGGCGCTAAACCAGGGAGATCTTCAGGAAAAACGTCAACATATTCCCTAACCACTAGCACATCTTGTGGTTTTGTTTTGACCTCATTTGCCTTGTCCACCACCGACGCTAGGTATCCATGACACCCTTTACTCATCAATCTCTTAGCTTGCAATGCTGACACCATCATCTTTGGTTTCTTGAGTGGTCTTCCTACAAAGGTGAACCTCTTCCCCGTCACCGGTTTGAAGGTTACTCTTTTTCGCCGACAGTCGATCACTGCATTATTCTCCACTAAGAAGTCCATACCCAAGATGGCATCAAAGTCTTTCATTTCTAAGACAATGAAGTCACTCTTTAGCTCTTGTCCACTTATAATTATCGATACCTCTTTGAGACAATATTCCGATAATAACATATCGATAGACGGTAATGCCGTCCTGAAAACCTTCTTAGTTTTCACTACACTATCGCCTAATCTCCTAGCCAGTTCTAACGGAATAAAGCAATGCGTAGCACCAGAGTCAAACAATACTAAAGCATCAAGATGAGCTATAGGAAGCTGACCCGCTACTACATTCGAAGAGCTGGCTAAGGCATCGGTGTTGGTGTAGGCGTAGATACGAGCTTGAGCTGGTGGTGGCATTTGGGTGGATGTAGGTGCTTCCAAACGACCCAAAGAGATTTGTGGCCTTTCTAGTGCGGTCGGCATGTAGTTGAGTTGCCCATTCTGATTCTGAGGCTGGTACTGTCCACTCTGAACAAAATTCGGCTTCGGGCAGTCCTTGAGGAAGTGACCAGGCTGACCACACTTGAAGCAGGTCACGGTCCTCTCCGACACTCTCCAGGATGCATCTTTCCACAAGTCTTGCATACTGGAAAATTTGTTCCCTCTATCTTGACCTTGTTGTTGGCGTTACCTCCATTACCGGGATGAGTCCTTTTCTTCCCATTCCCATTTCCATGGGGTTGCGCCCTGAAGCCTTGGTTGTTGCGGTTGAGTTGATGGTTATTTGGTTGGTTTGGCTTCTTATTAGTGTCGGGACCCTTGTTTTGAGCTCTATCTTCTTTCCGAGCCTTATAAAATTGGGCACGTTCCTCCTTCACTTGGATCAAGTGATACTCAGCTCGCATGGCACGTTCAAGAAAATCGGCAACCGTGGTAGGTGGCTGACTTCCACTATCAATGGCTAAAGCCAACTCTAGTCGAAACATGCTCATCATACGTCTGACCCTTTCGGTCTCTTTCGGAACCAAGTGTGGGCACAGTCTCGCCAATTGGTTGAACTTACTAACCGCCTCAGTCACGGTCATCGAGCCTTGTTTCAGCTCCGCAAACTCCTTCTGTTGCACATTTATTGCCCTCATGTTGAAATACTTCTTGGTGAACTCTTCCAAAAAAGTCATCCCAAGTCATAGTTCGCACATTCCTCCTTGTTGCCACTGTTTCCCACCAGTAACGCGCGTCTTTCTTCATGACAAATGAGGCACATATGACCTTTTCCTACTCGGTTATGTTCATGAAGTCGAAGATCGTCTTGATCTCCGATATCCATTCGTCAGCTACTAACGGGTCGGTCAATCCTTCGAATTATGGAGCCCTCATCCTCCTGAACCTCTCGAATAGGTCAACAACAACATTGACTTGACCCATTTGAGGTACACCCTGAGGAACGGCTTGAGTTGCCGCATGCATGGGAACATATGGTGGCGGTGGCGGTTGTTCCCCTTCTTCGACCTCTTCATTTTCCTGATGAAGCTGGTTCCTTAAATCGTGTATCTCAGCTTCTAGAGCTTCGATGCGATGTAGTAAGGTGGTAACTAGAACTGCCATATCAGGTTGACCAGAAGGCTTCGAAGGGGGTTTGCAAAATTTAGCCTTCCCCATAGCTTTCTCGAAATCGGATAACTTATCCCAAAATAGCTGAATCAGCTCTTCATCGGTAATTGATTTTGGTCGGCGGCTAAAAGTGTTATTAAACCGATGGTAGTAATCCTCAAAACTTTCTTCGGGCATCATCCTCCATGTCTCAGAATTTCGACGATAGATCTGTCTCGTGATCTTTTCGTCAAATCCTTTTGTGGTGAAGTTGCACAGGATACCTTCCTTCATTAGGTTCCACTCTGCATCTGGGTGTTTCCTGAGTTTCTCCTTCCAATAGGAGAGCGTTGGGACCTTAAGTTGGCATGCTGCCATAGTGAGCTGCAGAGGACCACGTATCTTCAACAGGTGGAAACGTTCCTCCATGTTAGTACACCAAGCAAGTGCACAATCATCTGATCTTCCGTCTCCGAAAAGTGTTGGGGGATTCGAGTTCATGAAAGCCTCAAAGGCCTTACGATCGGCTTGAACCTCTCGGGAGGTTGTCCCCAAATTCTTCGACATAGGCATCTAAGTGAAAAGAAAAAAAAATACGAAGAAATAAACAAAATAAAACAAACTAACTTACTGGAGTAGGGGAAGCAGCCGTGCGATTGAATAGCGAGGATAGTCGTAGGTTCATTGCTCTGATACCAACTGTGACGACCTGACTTTTCGGACCGTCATACTTATCTTAATTCTCTTACTTTAAAAAAAAATAGTGGATAATTTTTTTTTAAACATCGTTTCATTAATTTATAAAGTTTAGATTATAAAATAAAAACAACTTTGAAAATAACCAACATTTGAAATCTTACAAAAACATTATTTGAAAATATGAGAAACACTTAATTCAGAATTCCAAACTAAAGTAGGTGGTTGGAATATTCAACGGAAATAAGACCATAAAAATTCAACTTCAGTTTTGCACAACTAATTAAAGTTGGAAAGTATCTTAAGCATAAAAATCTCAAACCGAGTGTTTATAAAATCTCGTAGCGGAAGTCTTTTAAATAAGCGAGCGGAACCACAACCCAACCCCTTAGCCATCGAACGCCGCTGATCCACTGTCCTCACTTATTCATTTGTTGCTTACCTACAATACGGACGAAAACACATAATATGAGCTAACGCTCAGCGAGAATAACTATAACTCACAAAAAGATGAGTAATGCAATGCATGACCGATTAATTAGTGTTTTAGTTCTAACAGTGTCATGGTTTTTCGTATCATAAATCTTATCATATTTTATTCGGGGTGCCCCTAGAGTAGTCGTACCAATTTCAGTGTACACTTTGGAAACGAACTACGGGGCTGCGACCTCCCATAGTTCGCACCATCTAATAAACATATCATATGAGAAAACTCCCTTTATGAGCCCGTAGGTCGGCTCGAGAGAATTCTCTTAATACCTCCGTAGCTCGAGGCGGTACGACTCTCTTACTTATCTTATCACTTGATTATTTGCGTTACATACAAAGATGACATATGACATAAACATAAATAAAACATGCTAATAAAAAGAACATGTTATGCCAAAGTTGTAATAAACTCATACATAAACTCATCATAACAAGACATAACATAATAATCACAATTCACTCAATAACACGTACACGCATATAAGAAATATCACACAATCAATCATATAACACGTATTAACCAATTCAGATCACACAGTCATCATAATTAATTTTAAACTACTCCGTATTGCTGTGAGATTATTCTCACCTTGTTTCGGGAACGTGTGACTTTAAACTATCGAACGATTGGAAAACGTATTTGGCTCGTGACCTAAACAAAAGAAAAAAAATAAGGCTTATCACTAACTATCTCTAGTACTTTAAAAAGCATACAAGGCTGCTGGAAAAAGAATTCCAGAAACGAAAAATGGACATGAAAATCCCAAAATACCCTTTGCTCTAGGGTTTCGGCAAGACAAAAATTTTCTAGAAAAATTATGGAAAAATTACATATATTAGAAAATAAAATTTTAAAGATTTTCTTCTGTACTGAAAGTTACAAAATCGGGCTCCAACCTGGTGGAATCTAATTTAAACGTATAATATCTAAAAATTGAGATTTAGTGAAAATGGGATAGATTTGAGCGATGTTAAAATAAATACTAATAAAATACCTCCGGTGACAGAAAACTCCTAATTATTTTTATGCATGAAAATAACTAATATATGTGTCTCGTATAAAAATTTCATACCAAAATAAGCTTTGCAATTATTTTAAAAAAATTGCAAAACATGCTGTTTGAAACAGAAATAAAAAGTTTGTGTACTGATCATAATTGATTTTTAGAAAAAACACGGTTCGTCCAAAAATTTTGAAATTTAAAAAATGAATTACAAACATCTTGAATATTTTGGTATAACAAATTCAAATCAAAATTCGTTTTGTAGCTATTTTATTAAAATCAAAACACATGCAGTTTGGATCATAAAAAAAAGTTCTATGGTAAAAGATTTTTAGAATAAAAACGATTAATCCAAAAATCATGATATTTAAAACACGCATTAATCACATCTCATATATTCTTGTATAAAAAAAAATTAAAATAATGTTTTTAACTTTATAAGACCAAGCGTTTAAAGAATAACGTGAGAAATTCTTTTCAGCCGGAAAAAAAATGAAGAACAAGCCATATTTTCTTTGGTGTTCGTAAGACAAAAGAATAAAAATAAAATAAAGAAAACAAATTATCACATCTTAGCAAGAGCACATGAATACCTTCGGAAAGGGGTTGAAATAATGCTCCCTAATGACTCTTAGAACCCAAAACTTGTGAAGAAAGCTCTATTTGGTGGTTAGGGTTTGTGGTTTAGTTTAGAGAGAGAAGAAGCAAATGGAGAAGAAGAAAGAAGCAATAAAATGTTTTTTTTTTTCCTAAGAAAGAGAACAACTACGTTTCCCTTTTCTTCTTTTTTTTTTTTGGTAACCAGGAAAAAAAAATCTTTCTATATTGAGCTTGATGAATACCATCAATACGGAAGAGAATAACAGTGAATCCATATATATTAATGAATTGATATTGTACCAAAAAGTCTATTGCAAACCTTCCTTTAATACTATCAAATATATGTATCAATCGGCATATAACTATCAACTGTTTACTTTCCTTTGAAGAGAATAACAGTGAATCCATATATATTAATGAATTGATATTGTACCAAAAAGTCTATTGCAAACCTTCCTTTAATACTATCAAATATAAGTATCAATCGGCATATAACTATCAACTGTTTACTTTCCTTTCTAATACTTTATGAATCTACAAATGTACATACATATATATATATATATATATATATATATATATATATATATATATATATATATATATATATATGTATTCAAAGTTTTTAAAACCCATTAACGCACAATGTATATATATATAAAAAAAAAGAGATATATACCCCTTTAAAGGATATTTACAAACAGGTACTTACCCTTTTTTTTCAGTCGATATATATATATATATATATATATATATATATATATATATATATATATATATATATATAATTCTTATGTGTATATCTTGACCGAACAAAGAAATAGGTTACAACCACATATTCTAGCCATTAATATATGCACGTGTATTAGACATAGATATATATATATATATATATATATATATATATATATATATGTATATATATACCCATATACATATATTAACACCTTACATAATTCACATATTACATCAAAGAGCATTTATAAAAAAATTTCTAACGGAAAAGAAAAAAAAATTAAAATTTCAAATTTTACATTACAAAATTTTAAATTTCAGAGAGCTAAGTTTTGGGGTTTCACAACAATGCTACCATGTCTCATGATGAGTCAAATGAATTTGATCAGATAAGCAATGTTGTTGCCTTTACTGCCTCTATAACTAAGAGATGGCCCAAAGTAATCCAAGAGACACATCAAAGATGTCCCTCACGACGTACCTACGGTGCCCCACAACATGCGCCAAAGTCGTCTTTGAGACGCACTTAAAGACTTTGCTCAGGCTGCTCCTTATCACCGCTTACGAAGCACAACAAGGCCGTCCATGACATGTACGAAGCCGGAGGCGCACAAGAGTCGTTTTAAAAATCTCAACGAAACCTCCTCCGAGGCTCGGTCATAAGATTTCAAAAGGCTAGATGGGAAAGATCCAAAGAATCCAAACAATGAGAGGAAGTCTCCAACTTTTTATCTCAATTCTCAAATGACGAGTGAAGTACCTACGATTCTAGGCAAATCCACAATTAGGCGGCTCTCAAGATGAGCACCTCTCTAACACACCTCAAGTATCATCCCGAGACTGCAAACCACGTCATGGCATATCCTTGTAACGTCTTTAGAGGAGATGTCTCTACGCATACCGAGTCATAGCCTCCAACTCTCGAACCCAATCAAGTCAAGTTAACACAAAGAAATCATTGTCACCAATGACAAGCTTGGCAACAACCATGCCAAAATTGAGGTCACTACCGAGATGAGCGCCTCACCTCCACAGGCTCTCGACCATCAAGACGAAATGGCTCGCTGGACTAAAGACCGAAAGCATCGCTCTCCCTAAGGGCGTCTACTAAGAGGGTAATCCCGATGTTCAAGTAACACCGAATGGGCAAATCCTCAGGCTCCTGCTTAAGAGTGCACTTAAAGAGGTTAAAGCCTTTTCCTACACGCTTATATTGCAAACTACAAAGCGCTCGTGCCGACACCACGAGGCCAAGAAGTGCTGGACGCCGGCAAGACGGACATGCCCCGCAACCACGAACTACTCTCGAAGGTTCGCCTTTGAATGACTCATTTACGAAGCAAAAGATATGGTCGATATCATCGGATTCCATTGACCTCCCACAAGATAGGTGATCCCGTCGACCACATCTAGAGCTGCTAGGGATCTAGTCTCATCCTCAAAGAAGTGAGATATGAATGGTTCAAAGACTAAATATGGAAATGATACACTTGCTCAAGGAACTACAAATAGTTCCTGACTCTGATCGCCACCACCCTTGTCCAGAAGAATAATAACCTTTGTGTTGTTACTTGTATGGCATAATTTATTTGGCAAAACAAATTGTAACAGAGTTGTTCAAGTAACTAGTTGGTTAGTTACCCGATTTGCTTGGAGATGTAATCTCGTATCTTTAGGGATTCGATTGATTTAGTTTCCGCGTAGGATTTCAAAACCTAACCATATATAAATCCACCCAGGGTTTGTATCTTTGGTTAGCGAGGCTCTTCGATTGAATGGCTATTCACGAAGCCGTATTTTCTTTGCATGTCATCTATTTCCAGAGAACTTCATGGACAACCTGCATTGATTATCAGAGGTTTTGTATCGTCATACTAAGCTTGAGATCGTGCGTCGATAAGGTGTGCTATTGATCTTTAGTGAAAGATCAGAATAATACAGGGAGATGAGTCTCTGGCTCAAGGCGTGCTTGAATCCATACCCACTAGAGATAACCATTGAAGAGAGGTGTTAGCAAAAACGAGTTTTTTCTAACTTAATATTCCTATAATCGTGGTTGATTGAGATAGTAGATTTTTAACCCGGACGTCATAGTCCCCCTGAGTAGGTCATTATACCGAACAAAAGGCCAGCATCAGTGTTCTCAAACGAGAATCAAGTTCAAGCCGAAGGGCCAAAGCCCACAAAATGAAGTTACAAGGAGGAAATCTATCCAAAGATCAAGGCTTACATCTTCCACATTCACCTAGTCATTCCAACTTCTGCAAAAGACTGGGGGTACATAATATACAAAAGAAATGCTTGAATGGCGCACACAACCAAAGAAAAACGCAAACCTAGATTCAAGAAGTCCATAGCCAAACCTAGATTCAAGAAGTCCATAGCATAAATGGATGACACATAGCAAAGAAGCCTATAAAGCCCAAAAAGTAGGGGCCCAACAAAGAAAACAACCAAGACTGAGAACGGCAGTACGAGCCCTTCTCGCAATTCTGCATTCAAGCGTGCAGGATGAGACGAGGCAAAACCTAACTACATCGAATCAAAGAGAAGATTGTTGTCAATGGTGCCCACAAGAAGAGTTGTAATCTTTATATTCTAAATTTGATGTAATAAAGTCTCATGAAGACTCTTGCTTGTAATTGCTTATTCATTAATAAAAAGTTGAAACGTTCATTCAATCTTCCTTGTTTGAAGCTTTATGATAAAACCTTAGTCTTTAGTCCATAAACAAACTAAACAACTTACGAAGAGACAAATGTAGATTTGCATGAACAAACTCTTCGTAGTTTGCTTAAAACGATATATTCGCAATCTAAGGGTCAAAGGACTATTGACCCCAGTATGATTGTTAGAAGAATCTATGATGTCTAATTATGAGGCATTGAGAGTTGGAGACTCTATAGTTCTTCTAGGTATCTTCCGAAGGTACTGAATTGACCAGTGCACTTCTAGAGACAAGATAAGAACAAACCATTTAACCTCTTATGTCTCGAAGTCACTACGTATGAATTGCATCGTGCTTACCTTAATCCTGAAATGAGACATGTCATTTCACACCTTACTATTCTCATTTGAGAAAGTCAGAGTTCGGACTCACTATGTGATTCCAAACAAGGCCTATTGGTGAAGTACTAAGTTGTGAGAATGTCATGAGTAACTTTGTGAAGTTCTCATAGATATGGAATTCATGTACAAGATTGCTGAAATGCAATGTATATCACCTCATGCTTTGTTCCTTGGAGTGTGAATAAATGAACTGGCCAGTGTCCAAATTGAGTCTTGACTCTTTTGGATGAAACAATGTGACTTGTTAGCTCCTCGTCAATACATTGTTTCTAACTTATTCACAAGCTACAAAGGAGTTGAGGAAATAACAGCTAGAAGGGTATAATGGTAATTTTGTAAATCCCGACTAGCTGATGATATTCATAAAGGGTAAACACTGATAATATTCTGTGGATCCACTCATTACAATTATGTTGAATTCTTGAGTAGAAAATAAATTCATTTGAACCGAGAGATTTTCGGTGTCAACTCTTTAGTGGAGTCAGTTGACATTAAGCTAAACTTGGAAAAGGTTTGTGAACTTTTGAGTCCAAGTATTTAGCTCAAGCTTTGTTCATTTGGGTCCATGAGGTCACTGTCACGAATCACATCGATTAGGAATAGTTAAACTGGAAGCTAAGTCAAAACAAGAACGAAAATTGTCAAAAGGGTATTTTTGTCTTTTGAGACATAGGATGAAATGGATGTCAATAAATTTTTTGACAAGTTCATTTGATGACTTAATGTCACTCGGCCATAATAAGATTAATTGGGCCTTGTGAATTAATTTCATTTCATAAGAATTTTATTGAAAATTCTTATTGGGCCTTTTTCATGTTGTCATGAACAAGTGGAAAAGCTTCTAGAAGGCCTTTCTTGAATGATATAGGCGCCCAACATACCCAAGAGATAGAGAGAATATTTTGTGCATAAATGTATGAAGATACTTGCCAAAAGAAAAAGAGGAAACAAATTTCCTCTAAGGGAAATGAGGTAGGCGCCCAAGTTGAGAAAGAATCAAGGCAAGGAACAAAAAAAGGAAACAAATCCAAGGCTTAATGAAGCCTACCTTGGCCGAGTATGTCATAGAGGAAAAGAGGAAATTGGCTCATGAATATGTGATATTCTATAGAAGAGGAAACTACCTTATTGAAGGTAAGACCTCTCCTATAAATAGGAGCTTCATTCTTCTCATTTTTCTCATTCCACATAAGTTAGAGATTGAGAGCCACTCTCTCTAGAACTTGTGGTTGCCGCCCCTTCCTCTCTCTCTCTCTAGTTTATTTTCGATTTTTTGTTTTGGCACCTAGGTCCTCATTTGACCTAGTGTTTAGCTCTGCGACTTCAAGACTCGTTCTTAAGTCGTAGTGTTTAAAAGTGCCCACTCACTGATTCCTTTTATTTCGAGTGATTTAGTGATAGAAACCATCGTGGTTGCTCGAGTTGTCGAGGAAAGAAAGAGAGACGTGTTTCGAGGAGACGAGCGTTGCAACTTTCCAAAAGCTTCTCAAAGTTCAAGCTTCAAGAAAGGTTAGTAAACTTCTATGCTCATTATAGTTTTTATTTATATGTACTTGCTCTTTGTCTAGGTTAGTAAAAAACTGTTTTTACTTGAAAAGAAATTTTTTAAAATTCTGCCGCTTAACGAAGCGTTAAACTTTTTCTTAAACCCTAGATCAATTCCAACAAAGATAGGCGAAAACCTAAATGTCTCATCAACTCGAGGTAAACACGACTCAAATCGCATAGCTCGAAGGAAATTTGTATTTCCCACTCCAATCAAAACAGATCTAACAGCATAGGATTTGTGCAATCACGGTCACGATACGACCAAGTGTTTGCAACCACATTGACAAAAAAAAAACTGAACTAGCAAGAACAACTGATCAAGTTCATATTCCAAATAGTCAATAATATCTTAGATGACATATCCTAATAGGACGCGTTGACCACCATAATTTGCAAGCAACGATAACGGCAGATCAAACGCCAACACGGGCCCAAGCAAGGCCGTGAGGCAACAAAGTGTTGAATCCCCTTTCGGACAATTATGGATAACAAGTTAGCAAGGCTCAATTTGCATGTAATAAATGGAGGAACTCTCGTCAGACGAGTCCCAAAGGTTTCCCATAAAAAGACCCTTAGTCTAAAGGACAAGATTACCTACTTTGCAACGCATTCCCTGACACAAGGAGCATCATGGGTAGCCGACAAGGCGGCCTGTGAGATGCACCAAAGATGTCCCACGAGATGCACCAAATGCATCCCGTGAGATGCCCCTAACAACGTCCCTCGCGATGCACTAAAGAAGACACACCTAACAACATCCCTCATGATGAACAAAAGACTTCCCACGAGATGCACCAAAGATGTCCCGTGAGACGCACTAAAATATGTTCCTCAAGACACACGTAAAGACGTATCTTGAGACGAACCCAAGGTTTCCCACGAGATGCGCCAAAGACGTCCTTGAGACGCACTAAAGACGTCCCACAAGACGCACGGAAGACGTACCTTGAGACACACCTAAAGGCATCCCATGAGACGCATGAAAGGCATCCCTCAAGACGCATAAAAGGCATCCCTCGAGACACACAAAATATGTGCATCGCTACACACAAAAGAGATCCCCCAGGATGCACCAAAGACGCTCCACAAGACGCATCTAAAGATGTCCCACGAGATGCACAAAAAGTCGCCACTCGTGTTGCACCTAAAACGTCTCACAAAAGGGCATCCAAAGACTTCCCTCGAGACATACAAAAGATGCCCCTTAAGATGCACAGAAGACATACCATGAAATGTGTAAAGACGTTCCACACGACACACAAAAAACATCCTTCAAGTTGCATAAAAGACACGAGATGCACCTAAGGTGCCCCACGAGATGCGCCAAAGTCGTCCCCGAGAGGCACGTAAAGGAGTTCCTCAGGATGCACCTTAACATCGTTTACAAGCACAATAAGGCTGTCCACAAGATGCAACAAAGACGCCTTGATTCGCAAAAAAGTCATTTTACGAATCACTAATGAAACCTCATGTGAGACATATCAATGTCATACATGTAAATACTATCACCAAAGACGCATCCAAACCGATAGACGCTAAGACTTAAAGGGTAGAGTCTCTTAGAGAATAAATCCCAAAGGCATGACCCTCATGAAATGGAAGACACCATACCCAAGATGCACGTAACTCGTGCAATGTGCAATGCTCAGCCTTGACCACATAAAACACATGATCACTATTCTGAAACCAACGAGGATGACATGATCAACATATGAAGACCACTCACCGATGACTCCAATCAAAATATATTTATGGCTCCGCATAATAGATAGAAGAAGCGTCAATGACTACCACAAGTCACCGACGTACGAAAAAAACGTTGCTTTCATGGAATCTACAACTCCAAATGACGCGGGTGGTTGATTGCTAGAAAAAGGACAATGATCAAAGGTATATCACAAAATACTAATAAAGACATCAAATTCAGAAATTTAAGAAGAGAAGTCCGAAGAAGCTTTGAGACTAAGCCAAAAGCAATGACATACAAGATGAGTCACTCGATAGCCGATGATTAGTCCAGAGATACTGACAAGCGACAATACGCTGTCATGAAGACAAATAGGAAAAGTATTCCTAACTGCGTCCAGTTTAATGTTATAGAGTGAAAATTTGTCAAAAACTACAACAAAGAAACAATTTTAGAAGCAACATTTTGATATTAAAAGAGATTTATCGCTTCCAAACTAGTCAACATAAATTCAAAAATTTTGTCTTAAAAAATGTCAAATTTTTAGTTTTAGAATCGACATTTGCCGCTTCTAAAATTTTTCAGCAGTTTAGAAGCGCCTGATTGTTTCTAAAGTCGATTCTATTTTCATGAAATATTTGGCAGTTTGTTTTTTTTTTGCTCAATTTTTCTTTTTTTTAACAAAACGAAAAAATTATGTCAGCCTATGAAATCAAACTTCTTTTTTTTTTTTTTTTACCGAGGCATTTGATTTTTATGAAAATCCCAAAACTCTCTCTCTCTCTCTCTCTCTCCCTGATTCTGCTCCGCCTCTAGTGACCCAAGTCCAATCTCCACCTCTTGTAACTCCGGTGAGTTTCATTCTCTCGATATTTCTCTTTCTCTCTTATTTACTTTCTTTATCTTTGAAAGCTCCGACTACCATGACCTTGGAAGCTCTGCCTATCATTAACTAAGATTTAGAATTATGGTGTAATATGCATAAGCTAAATGAATTGTTAAAATACCAAAAATGGCATGTAATGTAACTAATATATATATATATATATATATATATATATATATATATATATATTCAAAAATCTTTACACCCGTAATTTCCCTTATAGCAACACTACTAAATCAATTTAACGATAAGAGTAATTCTAAATTAAACAATTACATTAACGTGTGTCTCTTAATTAGTCCTTACCATGGACGCTTCGATTACAGCCTTCCAAGCACGTGAAAACCTACGGCTACTCGATGATCCATCGACTTTCTCAAAGACAAAACCACTTCGTTCTTCTTCTTCTTCTTCTTCTTCTTCTTGTTCTTCATTGTTAAACGACGGACCTGCGTTGTCGCACCCAATGTCGCACCCTATATGATTTCCCAGATCCAAAAATATTCGGAGGGAATTCGCTGACAACTTTAATTTTTAAAACCATTGGGTGCGACAGTTGTCGCACCTAAAGGTATTAGGTGCCACAAATGTCGCACCTAATAGTATTCGGTTCGACATTTTTATATTAGGTGCGACATACCACTAAACATTAGCGAAATTTTTAGTCATCTGGATGAATGTCCGGTGCGACATGTCGCACCTAATATTGGTTTAGGTGCGACTATTAGGTGCAACATGTCGCACATAATACCCTTTCGCACCTAATATGTTAATTTGTAGTAGTGGCCCCTGTGCTCATCCTCTCCACAATGACCTTGGAAACTTAGGAGGTGTATTTATTTTGTGACGTGAGGTCTTATTTCCTTAATTATTTTTTACATGCTCGTCATTTTATTTATTTATTTAATAACTTGTTATTATACTTTTTTCTTCTAATTTAATTATTATAAAATATATGTTTATAACACAAATTCTTATATAGAACTTTTGGTATGTAATAAGATTGGTAGTCAAAGAATTAATATATATATATATATATGTATATATATATTTATATATATATATATATTTATATGTATATATATTTATATTTATATATATATATATATTTATATGTATATATATAATTAGTGAATTTGAAATGAAATGATTAGTGAATTTGACCCAATCATGAAAGAGCATATCCGTCGTATTCAAAATGGTTAAATTCATAATCATTACTTAAGACATAATATTCAAAATGAATTGATTCAATTATTAGCAAAAAGATGTGAAAAATACAATTTTGAAAAAAAATAAAAGAAGCTAAATACTACTCTATTATTCTTGATTGAACTCCGGATGTAAGCCATCAAGAACAAATGACTATGATGCTAAGGTGTGTAGATATTTCTAGAAATCCTATTATGATTCAAGAATATTTTTTGGGATTTTTGAATGTTGACGACACTTCCGGAAAGGGACTTTTTGATGAGCTTGTAAAAGAACTTGAATATTTAGGGCTTGATATACAAGATGCTAGAGGTCAAGGATATGATAATGGATCTAACATGAAAGGAAAAAATCAAGGGGTGCAAAAAATATTATTAGATATAAATCCTAGAGCATTATTTACTCCTTGTGGTTGTCATAGTCTTAATCTAGTAGTTTGTGATGTTGCAAACTCTTGCGTTAGGGCCGTATCTTTTTTTGGAGTTCTTCAATGAATTTATACTTTATTTTCTTCTTCTCCCAAACGATGGAAAATTTTGAAAAATAATATATCTACTCTTACAGTAAAGTCGCTATCACAAACTCGTTGGAAAAGTCGTATAGAAAGTGATAAAGCAATTAAATTTCAAGCTCCTAAAATTCGAGATGCTTTATTTGTGTTGGAAGAAACAAGTGAAGATCCAAAAATAAAGAGTGAATCTAAATGTCTAGCAATATATGAATTGGAGGATTTTGAATTTTTGCTAGGTATGACTATTTGGTATGATATTTTGTTTGTTGTCAATTCTGTTAGCAAAAACTTTCAAAGTGAAGATATTCATATTGATGATGCTATAGATCAACTAAAAGGTCTTGTTTCATTTTTTGAAAATTATCGTGAAAAAGGATTTGAATCTGCTTTGAATTCGGTAAAAGAAATTGCAATTGATATGAATATAGATCCTATATTTCGTGAGAAAAGAGTTATTCGTAGAACAAAGCATTTTGAAGAAAATAATGTTGATGATAACATAAGATCTCCCGAGGAGTTATTTAGGGTTGAGTATTTTCTTTTTATGGTAGATCAAGTGATAACTTCTCTTAGAACTAGATTTGAACAATATCAAGTATTTGAAAATCTATTTGCTTTTTTGTTTAACTTTAAAAAATTAAAGCTTTTAGATGAAGATACTTTGAAAAAATGTTGTTTAAATCTTGAATGTTTTTTAAGGTGTGATGGAAATTCCGATCTAGATGGCTTGGATTTAATTTTCTAAATTACAAGTTTTAAGGGAAGTTTTTCAAAAAGATGATAGCAACTCGATGGAAATACTTAACTATATTAAGCACATTGATTCTTTTCCTAATGCTTATGTTGCTTATAGAATAATGTTGACTATTCCTGTTTCCGTTGCTTCCGCAGAGAGTTGATAAAATCTTATTTGAGATCATCCATGTGCCAAGAAAGACTTAGCGGGCTTGCTATTTTGTCAGTCGAAAAAGAGTTGCTAGACAAACTTGATTATAAGGATTTAATTTCTGAATTTGCATCTCGAAAAGCAAGAAAAGTGGATTTTGTGTAATTTTCTTACCTTTTTATTTTGTTATTTGTTTTTTTTAATAATTAAATTGAATGGTATTGTTATTTTATATTTTATATTTTGTTTAATGATAAATTTATAACAAATTATATTTTAAATTAATTTAAATATAATTGTAAAAGGCCCCGTTTTTTTTAATCGCCCAAGGCCCAAAATTTCGTTGAGCCGGCCCTATATATATATATATATGTGTGTGTGTGTGTGTGTTTGAGTAAGGATTTATATTAGTTACATAGAAGATAAAAAAGTTGATAAATATATGTATGCACATATGAAGGAATATATGTTGTCGATTATAAAAAATAAAGTACGTATGTACAGATGTATCTCTATACTTTTTTTTTTTTTTTGTACATATCTATAATAGATATTAATTCTATAATGAATATCAAATAATATCAGTAGAGTCAATCAGGCTCTTATTCTTTGTCACGATGGAAAACAAATTCTTAGGCTTTATTGTGTAATATTACATTGATTAAATTGCTTTTCTTTGCTTGGCACTTTTAGGCTTATTAGCTGACACTAAACGTGGCTTAACGGGAGTTACCGCGCCTCCCGTCCCGCCCCCGCCCGGACTCCCGTTAATTCGCCGAACGGGAGTCCCGTCCCGTTATATAACGGGACGGAGGCGGTAAATGTCTAACGGGATCCGCGGATCCCGTTAGGCATTAAAAAAAAAAAAAAATTTAAAAAAAGAATTTAATAAATAAAATGAAAGGATTAAAGTGAAAAGATTTGGAATAAGTGGGTAGAAATGAAAAATATGAATGTTGTTAAATAAGTAAAAATGGGTAAAAAAAACAATAAAGAAGAATGTGAAATTAAAAATGGGCCTCCTAAAAAACCTCACCGACCCCTAAAAAGGTGCGACGGCGAGGAAAAAGAGCACCCCTTTCCTCGTTAAATGTTTGAAAATGTATCCCGGACAAGGGCCGGGATATCCCTTTGTTATACACGATACTTTAACCATTTATGTTTACGTTTGCAAAATCAACTTCAAAATCGTCTAGAATATCGAAGCACATGAATGTTTCTTATGCTCGATTTCGATGTTGAATCCAATCTTTTCCGCACGTCAATGCTTCGACCATCTCCGGTTTCAGGCTGCATCTTCTATCGTCGATGATCCGGCCCGCGCTGCTAAAAGCCGCCTCAGAGGACACAGTTGAAACTGGGATGGTGAGGATGTCTTGTGCCATAGATGACAAGATCGGAAACCTCCTCGCATTCTGCCTCCACCAAACCAAGAGGTCGATGGCTTCGTCGTCCGACCTGACCCAATCGTTCCTATCATACTCTTGGATCTCCGGATGGGACCGTGCGTCGGTTGCGCTTGACCTCGTCTGACTTGTCCCAGCTTCTTGTTGTTGAGGAGACGGGCTGTACGCGGGCGCGTTGACGAAGACATTCGTGTATTGGTGTCTTCTCGGATATTGCGTCTGTGATTGAGAAGGTTGCGCTCGGTATTGCGGTAGAAGTTTCGCCTCGTAAACCTTGAAAAGATCAAAAAAAGCTTGCACGATCCTCGGAAGATCAAGTGCAACGTAATCTTGGTCCACAAAATGGTTTCTTATGTATTTCAAAAAAAATTTTAAACCTCCAATTTTACATCGGACGTCTAGAATGGCTCCAAAACCGTATAGTAATGGAACCTTTCCAGCCCCCCAATATTTTAAAAACTTTGCTGTCATTGCTTGAATAGAATCTTGAAAAATAGTTTCGTTTTTATTTTTATCAAGATGCACAGCTATTGCGGTCATAGTATGTAGACCGAGAAAAGAAGTGGGAGTGTAAACAGCAGAAAGATAACAAGTTTCTTTATAAAAAATGTCGAGAAAAGAAACAAATGATTCAGCCATCCTAATATCCAAATCAGATATAGCGTTTTCTCCATGTACGCTGTTAATGTAAGAAACAATAACATCGACGTAACGCTCGGATAAGAAGTTGGTCAGCATAAGAAAGGTTGAATTCCACCTAATTTTGTTATCTAGGTGAAATGTGCGTTCTTGAAGGCCGTTTAGTCTAAGCCGTCTCTTAAGCTCATCTACTCTAGAGGTTGAACTATTTATCCAACTTATGTAATTCCTAATCTTGTTTATCGAAGGGTCGTAACTAGCGGCTCCGGCTTGAACTATGAGGTTGATGATGTGGGTAGCACAACGTTGATGTATAAGGGTTTCGTCTGCGTTAAGTTTTTGGGTCAACTCCCTAATCATGGCGTTGTTGCTAGTGGCATTATCTAAGGTCACATATATAACCCTATTGTTCAAACCCCACTCAGCTAAAACACTAACTATGATATCTAAGATGTTCTCACCAGTGTGAGAACCTTCTATCCTCCTAAACGCTATGATACGTTTGTTCAGGTTCCAATCGTCGTCTATGTTATGGACTACAACGCTCATAAAGTCCATCTTAGATTGACCGGTCCATATATCCGATGTTAAGGCTACGCTATATCTACCAGAGGATATTGAGTCTTTCATTTGTTCCTTTTCTCCTAAAAACCATTTTAGGATATCGGATCTCAAGGCTTTCCTAGACATTAGTTGTACGTTTGGAATAAAAGAACTAATGAATCTAACAAAGCCTTGAGATTCGATATGACTAAAAGATTGATCGGTTGATACAAAATATTCAACTAAATCACGTCTAAATCTTAAAGGATCGATGTTACTTACTTGGGTTGTAGAGGCTCCAGATTGTGTCCCCCCCCCCTGGCAGTGTCTGTGATGACTCCACAATAGCGACGTCCCAACTCTAGTGTTATGAGCGCTAAAGATTTTGCCACAAACGTGACATTTTCCGGCTTTTTCACCGTTGGCAACCACCTCTTCAAAGAACGTCCAGACAACAGACCTCGCTCGACGTCGTGATGCTTGTGCTTGTTGAGGTTGTTGTTGTTGTTGCGGTGGTTGTTGTTGTTGAGGTGGTTGTTGTTGTTGTTGTTCTTCTCGGGCACGTCGTCTTTGTCGGGTATCCTCTTGTTGCTCACGTTGTCGAGGTCGTGGAACTTGAGTTCGAGGCTGAGGTGGTGGCGGTGGGACGTCTTCTTCTTCATCCTCCTCCTCCTCGTCATCATGTTGTTCATTTGGATCTTGGGTTTCGTCGTCGTCTTCTTCTTCATTTGGATTTTGGGATTGATGATAATGTTCCTCGAACACTTGAAACTCTTGAAAAGCGGCTTCGGATGGCGGTATTTGTGCTTGATATGCTTGCTCGGGATCCATTTGAGGATAATATGGCATTTGTGTGTTTGGAATTTCGGTGAATTCCGTATTGTGGAAAGTAGGAGCAACATAATTTGGATCGAAAGAGTATTGGGTGTTTGGGTCGGGGGCGTTTTGAGACAAATGCAACCAATTTTCTTCAAAACGGTGCATTCGTTCACCTCGGGAAGCTCTTCCCCTTCGACCTCCTCGGTTGTGGGATGATGATGCCATGAGAAAATGAAAGCTTTAGAGAGTAAAATTGAGAGAGTTTGAGAGAATTAGAGAGAGAGATTGAGAGAATTTGAGAGAGTTTGAGAGAGTTTGAGTGAAAGGTGTGAAGAAAATGAATGAAATGGGGGGGGGGGGGGGGGGTATTTATAGATTTTAGAAATAAGTGGGAAAAAAAAAAAAAAAAAACCTCATTTTCGGCTCCAACGGCTAAAATCCAACGTTCATATTCAAACGGCTCTTTTTTTTCGGCCGTTGGATCTTTGATCCAACGGCCGAGATTAAAAAAAAAATAATAAAAAAAATAAAAAGCAACGGTCGCTAACGGGATCCGCGGATCCCGTTAGCTACAGTAACGGGACGGGACTCCCGTCCGTTACGCTTAACGGGACCTCCCGTCCCGTTACCTTCATTACCGGTAGCGGGGATTCCGTCCCGTCCCGCTACCGGTAAGTCACGTTTAGCTGACACCATTAATCTCTCAGCCTTTTTTTCGTCCACGTTCATCCTTTATTTCATATGCATCTCCATTTTCTTTTCCCTTGCTCATAACAAGAAAAAAAAAAAACCATAGCCTTTTCTAACAAACATGTGGGTTTTATTGAGCATTAAGAAAGATTTTCTTTTCAAAATTCAGAGGTTTCGAATCGGTTAGAGCTTTCGATCCTTCCCACGATCAACGATCGTATTAAACCGATTTTTAAAGGTGAGAATAATCTCACTACAATACAGATTTATTCAAAAATAAAATACGATGAGTATGTGATCTGAAATAGTTAGTTATGTGTTTTGAAATTTCTATCGTGTGATTGTTTGGAATATGATCTAAATTAGTTAATTATGTGTTTTGGAATTTCTATTATGTGATTGTTTGGAAATGTGTGGTTTGATATGATATGATATGGTATGATAGGTTATAGATGATATGTTATGATCATATGTGGAGTTGATGATATGATATGTTATGTTGTGTTTTGAGATGATACGTTGTAAATTAGAATATTTATAACATATTCTTATTTCTAGTTATGTTATCATGTATGTTTATTTTTTATGTCATTCATGTATGTTATGGAAATAATAAAGTGAAAAGATAAGTAAGAGAGTCGTACCGCCTCGAGTTATGGAGGTCTTAAAGAGAATTTCTCGACCAGACTTACCGGTCTAAATGAGAAAATTGTTATAAGTTTATATGATGGAACGAAGTATGGGACCTTGCAACCCCATATATATCTTGGTATCTTAAGTACGCAATGAAAATTGGTACGACTACTCTAGGGGGAGCCCGAATAAAACATGATAAGATTATGATACGAAAGACCATGACACATTTAGAACTAAAACACCAATAACTGGTTCATGCATTATATTACTCATCTTTTTGTGAGTTTTATATTATTCTCGCTTAATGTAAGCTCACTTCTATGAAAATATTCGTATGTATTGTAGGTAAACAGTGTATAACAAAACTGGTGGACCAGTGACGTCGATAGCTAAGGGGTCATGTTAAGGTTTCTGCTTGTGTTTATTTTAAAGACTTCCGCTACGCATTTATAAATACTCGGTTTAAGATTTTAATGGTTAAGATAGTTTTAATGTTTAATTAGTTTTTCCAATTTAAAGTTGAATTTCATGGTTTTAGTTTCAGTAATTATTTTCAATAATTATTTTTTTTTTGAATTCCGAATTAAGTATTTCTTTTTATTTTCATCAAATGATTTTGTAAGACTTAAGTTGTGGTTATTTTCAAAGTTTTTTTTTTATTTTTTATTTATTTTAAAGTCTACAATTTATGAATAATTGAAATGACGTTTAAAAAAAAAATACCTCCGTTTTTTTTCTAAAGTAAAAGAATTTAAAAAAGAAAGTTAGTCCGAAAAGTCGGGTCGTCACAACGACTACAATCCGGCCGATATCCCACCACCACAAACCTCCGACCCAGACCCTTCCACGTCACCACAACCAACACCACACGACAGCCTCGAACTCACTTCCACCACCACCACCATTCTCCGGCCGAGACCACACCACTGCCACCACCACTAATCGCTGACCAAGCCTCCTCAACCACGACAACCATCCTCGGCCCAGCCTCATCCCGGACCACAACCACTAATCGCCATTGTCGCCATCAAAGCCCCACCGTCGATGCCGTCGCAGCCTCGCTTGCTATTCGGGCCCTCTATCGTTGCCCCATAAGTCATTTCCGCCGCAGCCCTGCCATCCTCTCTGTCGCAGCCATGCCTTCCTCGCTGTCGCAGCCCTGATCTTCTTGCAGCCGCAGTCGTTGTCGCAGCTTCGGTCGCCTTGTAGCTCCGGTCGCAGCACTGGGTGTCTCGCAGCCCTTCTAGTACGTCCTCGTCTAGCCTCTGCCTTCGAACTTGTTACTTAATGTTTTTATTATTTTTTTAGTTATTTAATGTTTTTTAGTTAGTTTAATATGTGAGGTTTATATGATAATTGATCAGTTAAGTTAATTTGGTTAACTAGTTAGTGAAATTCGGTTAACTAGTTAGTTTGGTTTATTAGTCCATATTTTAATTTGGCCTTTGAATTAGTTCCTGAAATTTTCATATACTAATAATTAACTATTTAATATGTGAATAGATTAGAATACTTTCAACTCTTACAAATATAATTAAATGTGCTAAGTAAAGTAATTAGTTAAAATGATTAGTTTAGTTTGTTAATTTTAGTTAATTAGTTTTATTATTTTAGAAATAAAACTTGAAATTTTGAAGTATTAGGTACTTTAGAAATATTTTTCTATTCAATAAGTTAAGTTAATTGTAATTATAATTTATTCAGTTAAATTGAAATTAGTTTTTATATTGAGATGTAATTTATGTCGTCAATTTGTTTTAATTTCATGATTTGAATGGTTAAGTTGTTGTGACCGATGCACTGATGATCAAATTAAAGTTTATTGGTTTATCAATATGATAGTTCTTGCTGGTCCATACATATATTTTTATATGAGCTTGCGTTTTGATTTATCGATATTATGGGAAAAATTTGCTGAAATTTTGATAGAATTTCTAATCAAGTAGTCTAAAATAACTAATTTTCCAAATCATTACAATTTGGACATCAAATTTAAAAATAATGTACTATATCACTTGTCTCACTCTCAATCTCTCTCTCGGTAAAAAAATAAGTTTTATCTCATTTTCTCTAATTTGATTTTCCTATGTTCAGCATTATGTCAAATCCAAGTAGAGATTCGATAACTGAGAATGATCGAATGAGTCTTTAATACAAGTCTAGTGTGAATGAGTTTATCCGCTAGGCACGTTTCCAACTGAATAGTGACGGCGAAATCATGTGTCTTTGCCGTGGTTACAATAATGCAATTACCCAATAGATTGGAGTTGTTAGGGTGCATCTATTATCCAAGGGATTTACTTCTTACTATACTCAGTGGTATTGATCACGCCCAAATTGTAGGATTGTAAAAAACCAAACCGAAAATCGGATTAAACCAATATTCAAATCAATCCAAAACCGAAATCTAGAGCAAATTTTAATTAATGGAACGGATATCGGTTTTGATTTTGGGCAAATTCGGATATCCGACATAATTATTTAATTAAATCCATAACCAAACGGATTATAAATATATGATCTGAACCGAGAATTTTCTCGTTCGTTCTTGATTAATTGAAATACTTAAGGCTTCTCGGAAATAATTTTCATTCTTGAGAATTTATTTACTAAATTAATTTCCAGAATATTTCTTCGAAAAATAATTTATTAATAGAGATGATCTCGATAGGTCCTTTATTTATTCCGAGATTTCTCATAACCTTAACATATTTTAAATTAGTTCGATAAGCTAATTGAAGCATAATTCACTCAAGAATTTAGTTGTAACGACGAAAAGTCATTTATTAAACTTGAATTTACAAGAGTGATTCAAAATTTTATACTTTACACTCGACCTTTCAATCGCACTGACTAGTCCGCAGCACCTTGAATATCTCTTCGAACTCGTCGTTCGGTTTCGGTGCCCCAACCGTAGTTGCAAAATCATTAAGCACCGTGAGAAACAAAAATTAGGCATGGACAAATATCTTATACACGCACTACAATTATCAGGCAATGACGCCCATTCAGTTCAAAGACTGATGAAATGAGCCAACATAATGCTCGTTGATCTCAAAGGAAAAATGCCTCTTACCCCTTTTCAAGAAGACCCTCAAGAACATTACGTCCTGGCGCGTTGGTTAGGTAGAAGATGACTGGGGTAAGCTTAGAGTTGCATTTCACATACCCTAATCGAGCTAGATCTATCACAGTAAGATTGACCCCCCTCTCGTTGGCCAATGTAATGAGTCCGAAAAATTTTCTTAGAAAATTAAGACATATTTGCGGGATGGAAATCCTAAGGCCATCTAGATACTCTAACAAGAGTGGATCAATGAGAAATCTTAACCCACACTCCCTGAAGAAGATCTCGTCCATATAACAATATCCCGCCGAAAGGTTGAAGGCGGTATAGTCTGATGAGGGTATGGCTAAAATAACTTCTATGGGAATATCAAATTCCTCAAAGAAACCTTGCAGATCTTCCTCGGTGACCGTGGTAGGACACCTGAGGTTCCTGTAAATCTCTCCAATTTCTTAGAGGCAGATATCCTCACGAATTACTCGAAGTTTAACCCAGGAATCACGCTAAAGATCCGAACTGAACTCGGAGAAATTCAACACAAATCTGGGTCGAACTCAAGAAAACCTAAAGAAGTCTGGGTCAAACTAGGGAAATCTTGGTAGTTTCCTAGGTGCAAGCTCATAAATGTTCCTAATTATGGGTCGGAGTCACAAAAATTTAGAACAAACCTTGAGAGAGAGACTCTGACAATGAAATGAGAGAGAAAGAGAAAATGAGATCTGACCTCTGAAGGTTGCCTCTGAAACAGTCTAAAATACAAGAGTATAGAGAAAGAAAATTCGTCCTTCAATTTTTTGACGTCAATTGAAGAGCCAATAATGTCAGTCGGTTCAAATTCTCCAGTCGAGTGAGATTCTCAAATATTTTCATTAGGGAAGCCGAGAAGTCAGACTACATCAGTCCCTCAGCACGAGCTCCGTGCGACACGCGTCGTAGGCTACTTGAGCGACTGACACCAATCTGAAATTCAAATTTAAAGACACATTTTGCCTCCTAAAACCAATTCTCGAGTATTGATGTTTGATTTACTTAAGTTTATTTAATAAATGCATTTATTAAATATACTAGGGGACTAATTGCAGATGTAGGAATCATCCTCACCACTTAAATCCATCAGATGGGCCTAAGCAATGAACTCGAGCCTAACAAACAAAAACAACATGACCTGGTTTTTTGGCCCGATCAAATGGTCGCAGGCCCAGGCCCAGTCGGAAGCTCCTTAGCCCCTACCTAGGAAAAGTGAAAACCTATTACGCTTTCAACTCAAAAGAAGTAGTCATCACCCAATCTTTTCGCCACTCCGGATCAATCCAGTACGAACGTTGCACCTCGGAGTCCTCCAAACCGACCACGCGTCCTTTGTTGGTGATTATTGAACCTTAAATAACCAATTACATGCGGAAAAGAATAATTACCCTTACAAGAGCTAATTATTAATATGGTTATTAAACAAGATCTAGATTACTTAATTAATTAATCATAAGAAACTTCATCAAGCAACCATATCAGATAAAAGACGAGTTTAAGAAAACTTACAGTTTTTGGCTCACGAACCGAAAGCTTTCAGAATCCGTCTTCGTCTTGAACGTACAAGCCTCCACACGATCAGATCTGGAACTCCTGCTTCAAGGACTCGATGTGACGACACCAAAGTCTTCCGAAACGTAATCTTCAAGGAAGATAAGACAAAAGAACGGGCTTCGTTATATCTCACTAGATCTGCAAACGGGGTGTTTCCGATCTTTCTCTCTTATTTCTAAGAATGGAATTGAAGCAATTCTGAGGGGAAGAAGATGTGGAAGAATCGGCCAACTCAAGGAGAGAGAGTGGCCACGAATTTCCTTGGCAAATTTGGTTAAATTTTGCTTCTCATCAGCCCTCTATTTATAGCAGTTTAAAAGGTATCTTTATGAAATATTCCAGAATATTCTAAAAGATATTATTTCTTTTTATTGTGTTCACACTAGTGGATTAAATCTTAGCCCTTGGATCTCAACAAGTGAATCATATTTTTCCTCTCATCCATTAAATCAATATCTAGGATTTTATTTTATACAACAGTGTAAAATATTTTATGTTGAGAAAATCTAGGAAATTATATTCTTCAAGATATTCTCCTAAATATATTCCTAATATTTAGCCTAAATATTAGGAGAGAATATAGGAAAATATATCTCCTATTTATTCTCCTATATTTTAGGAACAGAAAAACAGAAAAAATATTGGTTACCACACCAGTGCAAAAAACGTCCAACACCGTAGGGGGGTAGACGATTTTTTTGCCTTTTCAGGCCCAATGGATTTAAGCCCATTAAACACTTATTTACTTGTACAACAATAAACATAATTTTATTTACTTGATCTAGCAATAAATAAACAGATTTACTATAAATATTTATTTAATTCCCAAAATACCCTTTTTGGAATTTAATGCTGTCAATCACTGTTACAGAAAGTGAGATTATAATAATAATACATACTATTATATTAACGTTCTTATCCGCCTTTATTGAAGCCGTATCGGGGACGATGGACCTAGTAGTAGAAGCTTAACAAATCCGATCAAAAGACGAAAAAAGTCCTTTCTCTTTTTCGATTGATTCGTCTAATCTTTGTCAATACTCCACTGTGTAAGCTAAGACTGAACTCTCCTTTAATACTAGAATTATATTTACTCATCGTAATGAATGTCCACTGATTTAGTCAGTACGTGATCATGATCCTCTAAGTTCTGCCCATGTCGAGATAGGTCAATTTGTTCCGTTATATCTTTCTCGTTATATATAAGCCCTAAGCATCGTTGCTTCCCCAGCGAAAGATTCAACCGAACGTAAGCCAACTTCGGAAGTGTGCACAATCAATCGGTTCTGGAATCAACCCTTAGGTGGGAGAACACTAACCTCCTTTCAGGAATGCTGGATTCCGTATCTTTAAAGCACTTCCCTTCAACGATCATTTTCCGAGTTCCCAAAACATCCATTTATTCTACCTTCATTGGCTTTTAACGTGACGAATCAAAGAACCCAATAACATGATCTAGAACCCAATAACTTCAAGATTAAGATCAAGCATCATTGTGACCATCATTTGTGACCCTGGCTAGTGTGTCATAACGGTCATTAAACGACACATCTACATGCAAGGTCTGTCCGGGTCGTACACTTACCACAAGTGCAGAAAGCTCCCAGTAAGTGATCAATCTTCACTTGTGTTCCACATATATGACTTTAGATAAGGCTTTCCAGGCACATATCAGTCATCGACCAAGTTTTAGTTCACCGCCCATCTCGGATGCCCAGCATGGGATTCAATTTGATACGGAGACTATGGATGATAGTTGTTATTGATTCTGAATGTTATCAGACCTCAACCCACTAATCATATGATGCTAATAAAGTAACTTCTTATCTTATTTAGTAATAATCATCTTCTAGTGGGCAATATTCCTAACAATCTCCCACTTTGATAAGAGAAGATAAGTTACCATGAGCCAATTTATTCGTAGCCATCGTAAAGATAGTTTCAGAAGTTTTGACCGAGGATTGAGATTCCCATGGATTCTCAATTTTATCATACTCCACAAGTTATGTCGATTCGACATATATCCCAAATATATATCCACAGTCCATGCTAACATGCAAGTATTCTTTACTTACCTCTTAGGGTCAAGTCATTTTGTTCTTAGTAAATTAATTTACTTTAGAACATTCTAACACTTTTTATGTTTCATACTATACACCAGACTTCATATCTAAAGATACGAAGTTACTCTATTCATTGGTGTACATCTATTGGTGCCTTCAACAATTTGTTCCGTTGGATGCTCAGATCTCATCACCACTAACCAGAGTGTGATTAAATATGTTTCAATAAGAACTTTATTGACTTCTTCCATTACTTAGTTATTTATTGTGCATCCTTGTTGGTCAAGTCATATTCACTATACATGACTTTAAGGATTTATAATTAAATAATTAAGTATGTCACTATTTCCAGAATATTACAGTGTTTCAAAAGACTCACTAGTATTCTCGGAAATTTGACGTTGTCAAAAGGGCTAATTTATAGTCCACTTATTGACAATGTCATTAGCCTCAACTTTGAGCTCATACTTTATCACAATAAGTATGTTTGAGACATTTATGGAATGAGCTTGTCGTTTCTAAATCTCAAGTTTCATAAATTATTTTAGCTTAGTTAATCGT
Organism: Urtica dioica subsp. dioica; assembly: GCF_054948205.1. Classification (NCBI taxonomy): domain Eukaryota; kingdom Viridiplantae; phylum Streptophyta; class Magnoliopsida; order Rosales; family Urticaceae; genus Urtica; species Urtica dioica. The sequence goes on from NC_142758.1 coordinate 36,555,816, forward strand.
GTCATCATTACGTCTATTACACAACGGTAATAACTTTCACAATGACACGTGTATAATAATAACACATATGGATCATTCCAAGAATATCGATTATAACAAAATTCAAGAGTCATCATGATTATTTGTTCGTTTTTAAAGATCTACGTTTTAATGAAAGGTTTAGTAGTATCTAACTACTTAGATCCAAAGTCATCAGAACATGTTCCTCAAAGGACAGTTCATCTTATATTAAATAAGATCCCAAATGAACTAGTTTGTGGTATCAGAGAGAAGAGCAACATTGTTGCCAACGTGTTTTTTAAGTTTGAGAAATTTCGGTTAATTTTGTGACTAGTTATATTGTCTTGCTAGTTTCGTTTATTTACTCTTTTCGTTTTATGTTTGTTGTTATTTTCTTTTATGCCAATAACACATATACAAGCTTTAATAACTCCCTAAAACGTTCCGTTACACTCGATTCTTTTTCGCACTCAAGTCCAAACGTTAATTATTTCCAGTTTTCTTCGAGCTCGAGAAAAATCCGCAGTAAAAGTGGCATAACTCTTTGCTCATAATTCGAAATGTAATGATTCTTGAATCAAATTAAAGATCTGTTTGTCCTCTTTCCAATGCAATTAGTTTTAGGTGAAATCAACGTCGGAGCCTCCAGTTACAGGCGATTTTATTCCAAGGTACGCGGCTTTTCCAAATGTCCAGTTTTTTCGAATTATTGAATTCCGAATTTAGGACCCCACTCCATGAGTTATAGAACTCTAATGAGAAAATTTCTTTGAGAAAAATTGTTTTTTTAAGATGATGAACATAATGTGAAAGATTGAAATGTTTTGATTTTTGAAAGTTTAATTGAAATTGAATTTTTTACAAAACTAGTTTGAATTTTGAAAAACCGTTTTCGCTTTCAAACTTGAAAATATTTTGTCATCCAAATCAACTAAGTTTTCAAAATGTTTTCAAAACTATATCTATATCACATATATTCAAAATCTATATTCTCTTTAAAATTTGAGTGGGAGGTCTCCTCGTAGATAAGCTGAAAAATAAAAGATGGGTTATGTCAAACTTTCAAGTGTTCGAGTGAGTTGAAGTTCACACTTCCCTCATGCACTTTCCCGAATAGAAAATATGAAAATGTCCGAGTATGTACCTTGTGCCTTTATTCACTAACACTGCTCTTCCTTGAACATAAAGATCTAGGATTCCTTTCTAGAAGTCCACACTATCGCTCTATAACTAGGAAATTTGTTTATGAACTTATAAGAGACGATGTGCCAACTCTAAAAACTAAGTGGAAGGGTTATACTTGTTGTTTGTAACCCACGATCCCCAACACTAATGAAAGAAGCAATTAAACGTGAGACTAAGAGTCATTCTTGTGGCCATCTCTTCAATGAGAGTACTCTATGTCGTTTTGCTTTGATCATTGCTCAGTGAGCTACGTCCGAGAGTGAGACAATGAAGACAGGGCCTCCTCTTGGGGGATTTTTTTCAAAGTTGACCTTTTGGTCTAAGTGGTTGGTTGCACACTTAGACTCAATCCCTAGTAATCCTCTCTTGAGGCTCTGCGAAAGGATGTGAGTGATCAAACCAATTTAAAAGATGGCTAGTCAAAATTGGTGTATTGACATCTTGACTAAGCATTAATGATGTGTCATTTACTTATAAAAGGAGATTTTTTTGCTTAGTAGCTGATGATGTATCAATTACCGAAGCATGCTTAGTAGCTGATGATGTATCAACGTGGATTCTAGACTCCGCTACTACTAACCATATTTGTTGTTCCTTGACTGGTTTCGAGAAAATCAAAAGTTTAGAAGAAGGCGACTTCTGTTTCAAATGTGGTGATCGGAGCCTGCTGTCTGCGAAGGCTGTGGGATCGGTGAAGTTCTCTTTTGAAGAACGCACTTTAAACTTGAGTAATGTTTATTTCGTTCCGTCCTATGGGAAGAACTTAATATCTGTTGCTCGTCTTCGTGAGCAAGATTATTGTTTAAAGTTCATTAAGAATGGAATGCATATTTCGTTTCTTGATAATCATTTTATCACTGATACATGTACGAAGAATGCTCTTTTCTACATTTATCCCACACCACCTTCTCTTTTAGACACTGAAATAGATGATGATCTAGTTAGGGAGCCAAAGAGGATCAAATTTTCTGATTCCTCCGATCTAACAAACTCAACATATCTCTGGCACTTAAGACTTGGTCATATCAGTCTAGACAGGATTAAGAGACTTGTGATGGATGGTCCACTCCAAGCCTCTGCAATAGGTTCGCTACCTACTTGTGAATCTTGCATAGAAGGAAAAATGACTAAGTGACCTTTCTCCGATAAGGGTTGAAGAGCCACTGAATTGCTGGAACTAGTACATTCTGATGTATGTGGTCCGCTCAGTACACAGGCACGGGGAGGATACAAATACTTCGTTACCTTCACCGATGATTACTCAAGATATGGTTTTGTGTATTTGCTCAAACACAAATCCGAGACCTTTAACGTATTTAAGGTCTTTAGGGCTTTAGTGGAAAAGCAAACTGGCAAACAGATAAAAACTCTTCGATCCGATCGAGGTGGTGAGTATATGTGTAGAGAGTTTGATGACTTTCTTAAAGAAGAAGGTATCGCTTCTCAGCTTTCCGCACCTGGCAGACCTCAACAAAACGGAGTGTCAGAGAGAAGGAACCGAACTCTAATGAAGATGGTTAGATCAATGATGAGTTACACATCACTCCCTCTTTCCTTTTATGGATAAGCCCTCGAAATAGCCGCTTACATTCTGAACCAAGTTCCGTCCAAAACGGTTCCTGGTACTCCTTAGGAATGATGGACTGGCCATAAAGTAAATCTAGGCCGCATCAAAATTTGGGGTAGCCCGGCACACGTGCTGATACAAAAGATTAGCAAGTTGGCTAGTAGGTCAGAATTGTGTCTGTTCGTTGGATATCCAAAGGGAACCAAAGGTTTCACATTCTATAGTCCCGAGGATGACAACACTTTTGTTAGTACGAATGCTCATTTCGTTGAGAAGGACTCTATGAAAGATGTAAAACCTAGAAGCAAAATTGTGCTTGAAGAAATGTTGGGTGAGGAAGCTTCTACCTCATCTGTAAGAACTATTCTTACCCCAACTGAAACACAACCTAACTCATCAGAACCTCATGAAGTAGTACTTCGACGTAATAGGTGGGCTACTCAAAAGCCTGACAGGTACATGTTTTATGGAGACACTCTCGTAGCCGTCTCTGACATGGATGATCCTGTTTCCTATGGCCAAGCAATGGCTTGTTCTGAATCAAACCTTTGGCTTGACGCCATGAAAGTTGAAATGCACTAGATGTATGTCAACAAAGTCTAGAAACTTGTAGACCTTCCTGAAGGAATTAAACCCATAGGGTGTAAGTGGATATACAAGAAGAAAAGGGGTCCAGATGGGAACGTTGAGACGTTCAAAGCACGACTAGTGGCTATGAAGAAACCTTATCGCCAGACGCGATGCTTAAATCCATCCGCATACTTCAATCCATAGCTGCAGCGCTCGATTATGAGATCTGGCAAATGGATGTCAAGACTACCTTCCTGAATGGCAATCTTGACGAGCGCATTTATATGGTTCAACGAGACGGTTTCGTAGAAGAAGGTCAAGAGACCAAGGTTTGTGAGTTGCTCAAGTCCATTATGGATTAAAGCAAGCATATAGGTCATGGAATATTAGATTTGATGAAACTGTGAAGAGCTTCGGTTTTGAGCAGTCAATAGATAAGCCATATGTTTACAAGTTAATGCACGAAGGCAAAGTTGTGTTTTTGGTACTGTATTTCGATGATATATTACTCATAGGTAATGATATGGGTAAATTATATGATGTTAACATCTGGCTAGCAAAGCAATTCGATATGAAGGATCTACGAGAAGCCGCGTATATTCTGGGGATCCAAATCTTTCGAGATCAGAAGAACGGAACTTTGTCGCTCTCTCAAGCATCTTATATTGATAAGGTGATGGATCGCTTCTCGATGCAAGACTCCAAGAAGGGCCAAAAAACCTTTAGGAATGGAGTCTCACTCTCTAAGGACCAGTCTCTCAAGACTGCATAAGAGATTGTGGACATGAGAAACATTCCTTACACCTCAACTCTAGGAAGTCTCATGTATGCTATGCTTTGCACTAGGCCAGATATTTGCTTCGCAGTTGGCGTAGTTAGCCGTTTTCAATCCAACCCTGGACCCGAGCACTGGATTGCTGTTAAGCATGTTCTTAAGTATCTTCGAAGAACTAGGAACTTGATGCTTACATATTCAGGTACTGGCCTGACTATGACGGGATATACTGACTCTGATTTTCAAGCAGATAAGGATTCCAGGAAATCCACTTCGGGATCTGTGTTCATCCTTAATGGTGAAGTTGTTGTGTGGAGGAGTATTGAGCAATCTTGCATTGTTAACTCCACAATGGAAACAAAATATGTGGCTGGTTGTGAAGCATCCAAAGAGGCTGTATGGCTTAAAAAATTTCATAAGTATTTGGAAGTCGTTCCAAACGTCGACGAGCCCATGACCCTTTATTGTGATAACAGTGGGGTTGTCACTAACTCAAAGGAACCTCGGAGCCATAAGCACTCTAAACATATTGAGAAGAAATTCCATTTGATTCAAGAGGTCGTGCAATGCGGAGACATGGAGGTGAAGAAGATCTCAACGGTGGACAACCTGGCAGATCCATTCACCAAGGCCCTAGCGAACAAGGTCTTCGACCAACATTGGGAGGGATTAGGCATGAAGGACTACTAACATCTTCTTTGAGTCAAGTGGGAGTTTGTTGTCAATGGTGCCCACAAGAAGAGTAGCAGTGTCTATTTATGTACATTTGATGTAATATAGTCTCACGAAGACTCTTGCTTGTAAATGCTAAATCATTAATAAAAGTTGAAACGTTCATTCATTCTTCCTTGTCTGTTTGAAGCTTTATGATAATCTATAGTCTTCATTCCTTAAACAAACCTAACAACATATGAAGAGACAAATGTAGATTTGCATGAACAAATTCTTCATGGTTTGCTTAAAACAGTATATTCACAATCTAAAGATCAAAGGGCTTCTGTGAAGTAATTAGTTATTTTCATGTTATGATCCCTCACAAGAATTCCCGCAATCATCCTAGCGCTAGTGCACTTATGTGTGAGTTCAATACGGGCTTGCTCGCTCTGCATCTGAAACATTTCCTGCAGCGAGTCAAGGATCTCCACAAGCAGTCTCCTTACCTTCCAACTTTGTTCGCAACGCATTTGATATGCTTGCGAGCATGTAGGCTATGGCTTTGTTGTTAGCCACAGTCCACCTGTCAAATCATCCTTCTGTGAGCTGGATGAATTTGATGTCAGAAAATGAGGTCTCTCTTCAGTGAGGATAAAGCGAATGCTTTCACTCACCAGCACAATATTCAGATTAGACTTCCATTTCGGGAAGTTCTCACCAGTTAGGACGTCTTTTGACAACAGGGCCATAATAGGGTTCGACATGATTACTAAAATATAAAAGCACATATAGATTAGTGATATGAAAAGATACAAGCTATCAATAAGATTTAGGAAAATAAAAACATAATGCAACCAAGCACGGGATAAAATACTAAAGAAAAGAACCCAATTTTTAAATTCCACGATAATCCACAAATAGCCACAGTCTGTCCCACTATGGTGGCGTAACGGAGTGCACCGAGTGAAAATCGAGAACCATCTCAGATTAGTGAACAATCATGGTTCATGACACTTCATAACTATGTTCACTAACTACCAATTAATTAGGAATCTTTGACCACGTGAGCAACCACCGGTTGGATTCACGCATGAGTCAACCCAACATTTCAGCAGAAAGAGTATCATCCAAACGCACTGACTTAGCCAGTACACGCCGAACTCAACTCCCCCACCTATCGCTAGAGACACAACCTTGTTATTGGAATCAGAAAAGCATGTCCTTAGGAGCAGATCACCATGTCTAAAAGACCGCCGATCAAGCATGGATCTTTTATCCTCACGGTGTTGTGGCAATGTTGGAGGTCTACGACTCAATATACTTTCAGTATTATTATTTTTTATCTCCTAGCATTAACTTTAATCTAGGTGATGCACTCGAATTATCTAATCATATTAAAAACTCGAGTGTTTCTAAGCTACCCTTAAAAACAATTAAGTTTCGATATAGCTTAGTGATTAGGAGTATAGTGACATCTAGTGTTGATTATCCTAATAGCATTCCTTCACAGAAAAAGCTTCCAGTGAGGAGGGAAGACATAGTCTTTTATTAACCCCCAAGGTTAGCCTCTTATTGTTGGAATTGATCTAGGGTTTAAGAAAAAGTTTAACGCTTCGGTAAGCGGCGGAATTTTAAAAAATTTATTTTTCAAGTAAAACAGTTTTTACTAACCTAGACAAAGAGCAAGCACATGTAAATAAAAACTAATATGAGCATAGATAATTTACTAACCTTTTAGAAGCTTGAACGTTGATGAGCCTTCGGAAGGTTGAAAACGTTCGTCTTCCTTGCAGCACATCTCTCTTCTTTCCTCGCCAACTCGAGCAACCACGAAAGTTTCCATCACAAGAATCACTCGAGAAAGAAAGGAATTAGTGTGTGGGCACTTTTAAACACGACAACTCAAGAACAAGTCTTAGAGTCGAAGAGCTAAAACACTAGGTCAAATGTGGACCTAGGTGCCAAAACAAAAACCGAAAATAACTAGAGAGAGAGGATCGGCCACAAGGTCTAGAGAGAGAAGCTCTCAATCTCTAACTTATGTGGAATGAATGAAATGAGAGGAATGAGGTGGGGTATTTATAGGAGAAGCATTACCTTCAAAAGGTAGTTTCCTTTTCTCTATAGAATTTCAAATATTCATGAGGAAATATTATTTCCTCTTTTTCACACCTCATGGGCATCCAACATGGTTCATGGAAGCTTTGGATTTGTTTCCTCATTTGCTTCCTTCTCTCTTGGCCGAAAATCAACTTTCCTTCTAGAGGAAATTTGTTTCCTCTTTTTCTTTTGGCAAGTATCTTCATACATTAATGCACAAAATAATCTCTCTTTCACACTAAGGGCTGCACGAAATTTAATCTCCCATTCTCTTGGGTTGGACGGCCAAAGGGCTTCTAGAAAGCCTTTCTAGATTTTTCTTTACTTGTTCATGACAACATAAGAAAAGCCCATTGAGAATTTTCAAGTAAAATTCTATGAAATGAAATTAATCCACAAGGCCCAATGCACACATCATGGCCAAGTGATCTAGGCCATAATATGACCATGTCAAAAAATTTATTGACATTCATTTCATGCTATGTCCAAAAAGACAAATTTACCCTTTTGACAATTTTCGTAAAACTTGTCTCGTTCTTGTTTTGACTTAGCTTCTAGTTTAACTATTCCTACTCGATATGATTTGTGACGGTGACCTCATGGATCCAAATGAACAAAGCTTGAGCTTAACACTTGGACTCAAAAGTTCACAAACCTTTTCCAAGTTTAGCTTAATGCCAACTGACTCCACTAAAGAGTTGACATTGAAAATCTCTCGGTTCAAATGAATTTATTTTCTACTCAAGAATTCAACCAAATTATGATGAGCGGATCCACTGAATATTATCTATGTTTACCCTTCATGAATATCATCAGCTAGTCGGGATTTCCAAAATTATCATTTTACCCTTCTAGCTGTTATTTCCTCAACTCCTTTGTCGCTTGTGAATAAGTTAGAAACAATATATTGACAAGGAGCTAACAAGTCACATTGTTTCATCCAAAAGAGTCAAGACTCAATTTGGACACTGGCCAGTTCATTTATACACATTCCAAGGAACAAAGCATGAGGTGATATACATTGCATTTCAGCAATCTTGTACATGAATTCCATATCTATGAGAACTTCACAAAGTTACTCATTACATTCTCACAACTTAGTATTTCACCAATAGGCCTTGTTCGGAATCACATAGTGAGTCCAAACTCTGACTTTCTCAAATGAGAACACGTAAGGTGTGAAATGGCATGTCTCATTTCAGGATTAAGGTAAGCACGATGCAATTAATACGTAGTGACTTCGAGACATAAGAGGTTAAATGGTTTGTTCTTATCTTGTCTCTAGAAGTGCACTGGTCAATTCAGTACCTTCGGAAGATACCTAGAAGAACTATAGAGTCTCAAACTCTCAATGCCCCATAACCAGACATCATAGATTCTCCTAACAATCATACTGAGGTCAATAGTTCTTTGACCCTTAGATTGCAAATATATTGTTTTTAGCAAACTACGAAGAGTTTGTTCATGCAAATCTACATTTGTCTCTTCGCAAGTTGTTTAGTTAATTTATGGACTAAAGACTAATGTTTTATCATAAAGCTTCAAACAGACAAGGAGGAATGAATGAACGTTTCAACTTTTTATTAATAAATAAGCAATTACAAGCAAGAGTCTTCATGAGACTTTATTACATCAAATGTACCAAATAAAGACTACAACTCTTCTTGTGGGCACCATTGACAACATACTCCTACTTGACTCAAAGAAGATATGTGTAGTCCTTCATGCCTAATCCCTCTCGATGTTGGTCGAAGACCTTGTTCGCTAGGGCCTTTGTGAATGGATCTGCTAGGTTGTCCACCGTTGAGATCTTCTTCACTTCCACGTCTCCGCGCTGCACGATCTCTCGAATCAAATGGTATTTCCTCTCAATATGTTTAGACCGCTTATGGCTTCGAGGTTCCTTTGAGTTAGCGACAGCCCCACTATTATCACAATAAATGGTCATCGGCTCGTCGACGTTTGGAACAATTTCCAAATACTTAAGGAATTTTCTAAGCCATACAGCCTCTTTGGATGCTTCACAAGCAGCCACATATTCTGCTTCCATTGTGGAGTCAGCAATGCAAGATTGCTTAATACTCCTCCACACAACAGCTCCACCATTAAGGATGAACACAGATCCCGAAGTGGATTTCTTGGAATCCTTAACAATGAGGATGTTGGAAATTTGTGGAAATTAGTCTCACATTCTCTTGGGTTGGACGGCCAAAGGGCTTCCAGAAAGCCTTTCTAGATTTTTCTTTACTTGTTCATGACAACATAAGAAAAGCCCATTGAGAATTTTCAAGTAAAATTCAATGAAATGAAATTAATCCACAAGGCCCAATGAACACATCATGGCCAAGTGATCTAGGCCATCATATGACCATGTCAAAAAAATTTATTGACATTCATTTCATGCTATGTCCAAAAAGACAAATTTACCCTTTTGACAATTTTCGTAAAACTTGTCTCGTTCTTGTTTTGACTTAGCTTCTAGTTTAACTATTCCTACTCGATATGATTTGTGACAGTGACCTCATGGATCCAAATGAACAAAGCTTGAGCTAAACACTTGGACTCAAAAGTTCACAAACCTTTTCCAAGTTTAGCTTAATGCCAACTGACTCCACTAAAGAGTTGACACTGAAAATCTCTCGGTTCAAATGAATTTATTTTCTACTCAAGAATTCAACCTAATTATGATGAGCGGATCCACTGAATATTATCTATGCTACCCTTCATGAATGTCATCAGCTAGTCGGGATTTACTAAATTACCATTTTACCCTTCTAGCTGTTATTTCCTCAACTCCTTTGTCGCTTGTGAATAAGTTAGAAACAATGTATTGACGAGGAGCTAACAAGTCACATTGTTTCATCCAAAAAAGTCAGGACTCAATTTGGACACTGGCCAGTTCATTTATTCACACTCCAAGGAACAAAGCATGAGGTGACATACATTGCATTTCAGCAATCTTGTACATGAATTCCATATCTATGAGAACTTAACAAAGTTACTCATGACAGACTCACAACTTAGTACTTCTCCAATAGGCCTTGTTCGGAATCACATAGTGAGTCCGAACTTTGACTTTCTCAAATGAGAATACTAAGGTGTGAAATGACATGTCTCATTTCAGGATTAAGGTAAGCATGATGCAATTCATACATAGTGACTTCGAGACATAAGAGGTTAAATGGTTTGTTCTTATATTGTCTCTAGAAGTGCACTGGTCAATTCAGTACCTTCGGAAGATACCTAGAAGAACTATAGAGTCCCCAACTCTCAATGCCTCATAATCAGACATCATAGATTCTTCTAACAATCATACTGAGGTCAATAGTCCTTTGACCCTAAGATTGCGAATATATCGTTTTAAGCAAACTACGAAGAGTTCGTTCATGCAAATCTACATTTGTCTCTTCGTAAGTTGTTAAGTTTGTTTATGGACTAAAAGACTAAGGTTTTATCATAAAGCTTCAAACAAAGAAAGAATGAATGAACGTTTCAACTTTATTAATGAATGAATAGGCAATTACAAGCAAGAGTTTTCGTAAGACTATATGACATCAAATGTACATAAATAGACACTACTACTCTTCTTGTGGGCACCATTGACAACAAACTCCCACTTGACTCAAAGAAGATGTGAGTAGTCCTTTATGCCTAATCCCTCTCGATGTTGGTCGAAGACCAGGTTCGCTAGGGCCTTGGTGAATAGATCTTCCAGAGATCTACTTCACCTCCACGTCTCCGCGTTGCGCGATCTCTCGAATCAAATGGTATTTCCTCTCAATATGCTTAGAGCGCTTATGGCTTCTAGGTTCCTTTGAGTTAGCGACAGCCCCACTATTATCACAATAAAGGGTCATGGGCTCGTCGACGTTTGGAACAACATATTCTGCTTCACAAGTAGCCACATATTCTGCTTCCATTGTGGATGAACACAGATCCCGAAGTGGATTTCCTGGAATCCTTATCCGCTTGAAAATCAGAGACGGTATATCCCGTCATAGTCAGGTCAGTACCTGAGTATGGAAGCATCAAGTTCCTAGTTCTTCGAAGATACTTAAGAACATGCTTAACAGCAATCCAGTGCTCGGGTCCAGGGTTGGATTGGAAACGGCTAACTACGCCAACGGCGAAACAGATGTCAGGTCTAGTGCAAAGCATAGCATACATGAGGCTTCCTACGGCAGAGGCGTAAGGAATCTTCCTCATGTCTTCAATCTCTTGTGCAGTCTTGGGAGACTGGTCCTTAGAGAGTGAAACTCCATGCCTAAAGGGTGTTTGACCCCTCTTGCAGTCTTGCATCGAGAAGCAATCCATCACCTTATCAATATAAGATGCTTGAGAGAGCGACAGGGTCCAGTTTTTCCTATCTCGAAAGATTTGGATTCCCAGAATGTACGCGGCTTCTCCTAGATCCTTCATATCGAATAGCTTTGCTAGCCAGACCTTAACCTCAGATAACTTACCCACGTCATTACCAATGAGTAGTATATCATCGACATATAGTACCAGAAACACAACTTTGCCTTCGTGTATTAACTTGTAAACACAAGGCTCATCTATCGACTGTTAAAAGCCAAAGCTTTTTACAGTTTCATCGAATCTAATATTCCATGACCTAGATGCTTACTTTAGTCCATAAATGGATTTAAGCAACTCACAAACCTTGGTCTCTTGACCTTTATCCACGAAACCGTCTGGTTGAGACATGTAAATGCGCTCGTCAAGATTGCCATTCAGAAAGGCTGTCTTGACATCCATTTGCCAGATCTCATAGTCGAGAGCTGCAGCTATGGATAGGAGTATGCGGATGGATTTAAGCATCGCGACTGGCGAGAAGATTTTTTCATAGTCAATCCCTTCTTGTTAGGTATAACCCTTCGCCACAAGTCGTGCTTTGAACGTCTCAACGTTCCCATCAGGACCCCTTTTCTTCTTGTATATCCACTTACACCCTACGGGTTTAATCCCTTCAGAAAGGTCTACAAGTTTCCAGACATTGTTGACATACATCGAGTGCATTTCAACTTTCATGGCGTCAAGCCAAAGGTTTGATTCAGAACAAGCCATCGCTTGGCTATAGGAAACAGGGTCATCCATGTCGGAGACGGCTACAAGAGAGTCTCCATAAGACATGTACCTGTCAGGCTTTTGAGTATCCCTCCCACTACGTCTAAGTACTACTTGACGAGATTCTGATGAGTTTGGTTGTGTTACAGTTGGGGTAAGAACAGTTCTTACAGATGAGGTAGAAGCTTCCTCACCCAACTTTTCTTCAAGCACAATTTTGCTTCTAGGTTTTGCATCTTTCATAAAGTCCTCCTCGAGGAAACGAGCATTCGTGCTAACGAAAGTCTTATCGTCCTCGGGACTATAGAAAGTAAAACCTTTGGTTTCCTTTGGATATCCCACAAACAGGCACAATTCTGACCTACTAGCCAACTTGCTAGTCTTTTGCCTTAGCACATGTGCAGGGCAACCCCAAATTCGGATGTGGCCCGAACTTACTTTACGGCCAGTCCATCTTTCATAAGGAGTACCAGGAACCGTTTTAGACGGAACTTGGTTCAGAATGTAAGCGGCTGTTTCGAGGGCATATCCCCAAAAGGAAAGCGGGAGTGATGAGTAACTCATCATTGATCTAACCATCTCCATTAGAGTTAGGTTCCTTCTCTCTGACACTACGTTTTGTTGAGGTGTGCCAGGTGCGGTAAGCTGAGAAGCGATACCTTCTTCTTTAAGAAAGTCATCGAACTCTCCAGACATATACTCACCATCTCGATCAGATCGAAGGGTTTTGATCACTTTGCCAGTTTGCTTTTCCACTAAAGCCCTAAAGACCTTAAATACGTTAAAGGTCTCGGATTTGTGTTTGAGCAAGTAGACAAACCCATATCGTGAGTAATCATCGGTGAAGGTAACGAAGTATTCGTATCCTCCACGTGCCTGTTGGTTGAGCGGACCACATACATCAGAATGTACTAGTTCCAGCAACTCAGTGGCTCTTCGACCCTTATTGGAGAAAGGTCGCTTGGTCATTTTTCCTTCTATGCAGGATTCACAAGTAGGTAGTGAACCTATTACAGAGTCTTGGAGTGGACCGTCCCTCACAAGTCTCTTAATCCTATCTAGACTGATATGACCAAGTCTCAAGTGCCAGAGGTATGTTGATTTTGTTAGATCGGAGGATTCAGAAAGTTTGATCCTCTTTGGCTCCCTAATTAGATCGTTATCTATTTCGGTGTCTAAAAGAGAAGGTTGAGTGGGATAGATGTAGAAAAGAGCATTCTTCATACATGCATCAGTGACAAAAGAATTATCAGGAAACGAAATACGAATTCCATTATTAATGAACTTTAAACAATAATCTTGCTCGAGAAGACGAGCAACGGATATTAAGTTCTTCCCAAAGGTAGGAACAAAATAAACATCATTCAAGTTTAAAGTACGGTCTTCAAAAGACAGCGTCACGGATCCCACAGCCTTCGCAGACACCAGGCTCCCATCACCCCATTTGAAACAGAACTCGCCTTCATCTAAGCTTTTGGTTTTCTTAAAACCATTCAAGGAACAAAAAATATGGTTAGTAGCAGCGGAGTCAAGAATCCACGTTGATACATTATCAGCTACTAAGCATGCTTCGGTAACTAGTACAATACTATGTTCCTTTGCTTTGAGATTGGCAGGACAGTTCTTTTTATCGGCCTTGTGAGGTCTCTTCACAGTTCCAGAGGCGGAGGCTTTGTGATCTGTAGCATGTGCCTCTCCTTGATTCCTCTTTCTCTTAGTGAGACCTATAGCAGTGTGAAGTTCCTCCATAAGCTCGGTAACAGTGTACTTTAGCTTTGTAATGGAGTAGTTCAGCATGAAGGTATCAAGAGACTCGGGGAGAGTTTCTAAGATCATATCTATGATATTCTTCCCATCAATCTCAGATCCTAGGATTTCCATTTTATTCAGAAAACTAATGATCAATATCATGAAGTCTCCAACAGGAGTCCTAGCCTGCATATGACAGTTCATAAACTGTCGGACTGCTGGTAGCCTTGTTTGACGCCTTTGCCCTCCAAACATCTCAAGGAGATTGTAGAGCATGTTAGCGGCAGTCTCGATGTCACGATGTTGTTCTTTCAGCATATTGTTCATAGATGCCAAGATATAGCACCTCACAATCTCATCGGATCGAAGCCAGGCCGCTAAGGCGTCATTGTCCTCTTGAGTTGAATCATCATTCGTCAGAGGAGGACACGGGGTGGTGAGTACCCATTTGTGCTTGTTAGCGGTAGGTATTATGTCGAGGTTACGTTTCGAATCTACGTAGTTTTCGTTTTCGAGTTTGTTCGAGGAAAGAAAGATAGAGAGATGGTTGAGAGACATATTGCCTATATAAGTTGAAACAAGTTTATGATTAGTCTTTGGTTTAGGATTTAAGTTTCATTAAGACTTTTATAAAATCCAAAGGTGTTATAAACCAAACGATAATTTACTCCCTCAAGAGAAGGCCGCAAAAAATGTCCTTTTATAAGTAAATGACACATCATTAATGCTAAGCCAAGATGTCAATACATCTATTTTGACTAGCCACCTTGTAAATTGGTTTGATCACTCACATCCTTTCGCAGGGCCTAGAGGGAGGATTACTAGGGATTGAGCCTAAGTGTGCAACCAACCACTTAGTCCAAAAGATCAACTTTGAAAAACAATCCCCCAAGGGGAGGCCTTGCCATCATCGTCTCACTCTCGGACGTAGCTCATTGAGCAATGATCAGAGCAAAGCGCCCTTGAGTACTCTCATTTAAGAGAGGGCCACGAGGGTGACTCTTAGTCCGGCGACACTTGCACTTTTCATTAGTGTTGGGGATCGTGGGTTACAAACAACAAGTATAACCCTCCCACTTAGTTTTTGGAGTTGGTTCATCGACTCTTATAATTTCGGAAACAGATTTCCTAGTTAGAGAGCGACAGAGCGGACAACTAGAAGAGAATCCTAGATCGACATGTTCAGAGCAGTATTAGTGCATAAAGGCACAAGGTACATACTCGATCTTTTCCTATTTTCTATTTCGGGAAAGTGCGTGAGGGAAGTCTGAACTTCAACTCACTCGAACACTTGAAAGTTTGAGATTACACATCTTTTTATTTTTCGGCTTGTCTACAAGGAGACCTCCCACTCAAATTTTCAAGAGCATATAGATTTTGAACATATGTGATATAGATATAGTTTTGAAAACATTTTGAAAATTTATTTGATTTGGATGACGAAATATTTTCAAGTTTGAAAGTGAAAACGGTTTTTCAAAATTCAAATTAGTTTTGTAAAACTTCAATTTCAATTAAACTTTCAAAAATCAAAACATTTTAATCTTACACATCATGTTTATAATCATATGAAAAACATTTTTGCTCAAGAAAATTTTCTCATTAGAGTTCTATAACTCATGGTAGTGGGGTTTGAAAATCCGGATTTCTAAAAAACTGGAGTTTCAGACAGCCGCGCACCTCGGAGTAAAATTGCCATATCTGGCGGCTCCGATGTACTTTTGAGCCGAAACCGGTGGCATTGGATAGAGGACAGACAGAGCTTTAATTTGATTCAAGAATCATTAAATTTAGATTTCTGAGCAGAGAGTTATGCCACTTTTAATGCGGGTTTACTCCAGCTCGAAGAAAAAGAAATAAATTAAAGCTTGGTCCTTTTTAGGTGCGTAAGAGAATCAAGTGTAACGGAACGTTTTATGAAGGTTGTTAAAGCTTTTATTTGTGTTTTATTAGCAGGGTAATAACATAGAATAAAAGAAATAACAACAAGCATAAAACGAATACGGTAAATAAAAGAAACTAGAAAGACAAAGTAACTAGTCACAAAATTTACCGAAATTTCTCAAACCATTAAAACACGTTTTTCAATATAAAAAATTAAAAACTTTTAGAACTGATTCTAATGTGTTTTAAAAACATCCCAAACTCATAGAAAATCAACATGCTTTTTAATTTAAAGACATGAGCAATAAATTAAAAAAAATCTAAGATAACAATTCTAATTTGTCACAAAATTAGTAAACTTTCGAAAACGATTTTCAAGCTCATAATTTTAAAAAACATGTACATGCTAATCTTTGACCATAGCTCTGATACCATTTGTTGGAATTGATCTAGGGTTTAAGAAAAAGATTAAACGCTTCGGGAAGCGGCGGAATTTTAAAAATTTTCTTTTCGAGTAAAAACGGTTTTTACTAACCTAGACAAAGAGCAAGTACATGTAATTAAAAACTATTATGAGCATAGAAGTTTACTAACCTTTCTTGAAGCTTGAACTTTGAGAAGCTTTTGGAAAGTTGCAACGCTCGTCTCCCTCGCAGCACGTCTCTCTTGCTTTCCTCGCCAACTCGAGCAACCACGAAAGTTTCTATCACATGAATCACTCGAGAATAAAGGAATTAGTGAGTGGGCACTTTTAAACACGACGACTCGAGAACAAGTCTCAAAGTCGAAGAGCTAAAACCACTAGGTCAAATGAGGACCTAGGTGCCAAAACAAAAACAAAATAACTAGAGAGAGAGAGAGGAGAAATCGGCCACAAGGTCTAGAGAGAGAGTCTCTCAATCTCTAACTTATGTGGAATGAATCAAATGAGAGGAATGAGGTGGGGTATTTATAGGAGGAGGATTACCTTCAAAAGGTAGTTTCCTCATACCCCTTGCACGTCCAAATGAGCTTCTAGAAGCCTTTGGATTTGTTTCCTCATTTGCTTTCTCTCTTTATTGGCCGAAAATGCACTTTCCTTCTAAAGGAAATTTGTTTCCTCTTTTTCTTTTGGCAAGTATCTTCATACATCAATGCACAAAATAAACTCTCTTTTTCTCTATGGGGCTGCACGAAATTAGTCTCCCATTCTCTTGGGTTGGACGGCCAAAGGGCTTCCAGAAAGCCTTTCTAGATTTTTCTTTACTTGTTCATGACAACATAAGAAAAGCCCATTGAGAATTTTCAAGTAAAATTCTATGAAATGAAATTAATCCACAAGGCCCAATGAACACATCATGGCCAAGTGATCTAGGCCATCATATGACCATGTCAAAAAAATTTATTGACATTCATTTCATGCTATGTCCAAAAAGACAAATTTACCCTTTTGACAATTTTCGTAAAACTTGTCTCGTTCTTGTTTTGACTTAGCTTCTAGTTTAACTATTCCTACTCGATATGATTTGTGACAGTGACCTCATGGATCCAAATGAACAAAGCTTGAGCTAAACACTTGGACTCAAAAGTTCACAAACCTTTTCCAAGTTTAGCTTAATGCCAACTGACTCCACTAAAGAGTTGACACTGAAAATCTCTCGGTTCAAATGAATTTATTTTCTACTCAAGAATTCAACCTAATTATGATGAGCGAATCCACTGAATATTATCTATGCTACCCTTCATGAATGTCATCAGCTAGTCGGGATTTACTAAATTACCATTTTACCCTTCTAGCTGTTATTTCCTCAACTCCTTTGTCGCTTGTGAATAAGTTAGAAACAATGTATTGACGAGGAGCTAACAAGTCACATTGTTTCATCCAAAAAAGTCAGGACTCAATTTGGACACTGGCCAGTTCATTTATTCACACTCCAAGGAACAAAGCATGAGGTGACATACATTGCATTTCAGCAATCTTGTACATGAATTCCATATCTATGAGAACTTCACAAAGTTACTCATGACAGACTCACAACTTAGTACTTCACCAATAGGCCTTGTTCGGAATCACATAGTGAGTACGAACTTTGACTTTCTCAAATGAGAATACTAAGGTGTGAAATAGCATGTCTCATTTCAGGATTAAGGTAAGCATGATGCAATTCATACATAGTGACTTCGAGACATAAGAGGTTAAATGGTTTGTTCTTATATTGTCTCTAGAAGTGCACTGGTCAATTCAGTACCTTCGGAAGATACCTAGAAGAACTATAGAGTCCCCAACTCTCAATGCCTCATAACCAGGCATCATAGATTCTTCTAACAATCATACTGAGGTCAATAGTCCTTTGACCCTAAGATTGCGAATATATCGTTTTAAGCAAACTACGAAGAGTTCGTTCATGCAAATTTACATTTGTCTCTTCGTAAGTTGTTAAGTTTGTTTATGGACTAAAAGACTAAGGTTTTATCATAAAGCTTCAAACAAAGAAAGAATGAATGAACGTTTCAACTTTATTAATGAATGAATAGGCAATTACAAGCAAGAGTCTTCGTAAGACTATATGACATCAAATGTACATAAATAGACACTACTACTCTTCTTGTGGGCACCATTGACAACATTATTTATGTTTATGTCATATGTCATCTTTGTATGTAACGCAAATAATCAAGTGATAAGATAAGTAAGAGAGTCGTACTGCCTCAAGCTACGGAGGTATTAAGAGAATTCTCTCGAGCTGACCTACGGGCTCATAAAGGGAGTTTTTTCATATGATATGTTTATTAGATGGTGCGAACTATGGGAGGTCGCAGCCCCGTAATTAGTTTTCAAAGTGTACACTGAAATTGGTACGACTACTCTAAGGGCACCCCGAATAAAATATGATAAGATTTATGATACGAAAGACCATGACACCGTTAGAACTAAAACACTAATTAATCGGTCATGCATTGCATAACTCATCTTTTTATGAGTTATAGTTATTCTCGCTGAGCGTTAGCTCATATTATGTGTATTCGTCCGTATTGTAGGTAAGCAACAAATGAACAAGTGAGGAGGATGGATCAGCGGCGTTCGATGGCTAAGGGATTGGGTTGTGGTTCCGCTCTCTTATTTAAAAGACTTCCGCTACGAAATTTTATAAACACTCGGTTTGAGATTTTTATGCTTAAGATACTTTCCAAGTTTATTTAGTCGTGCAAAACCGAAGTTGAATTTTTATGGTTTTATTTCCGTTGAATATTCCAACCACCTACTTTAGTTTGAAATTCCGAATTAAGTGTTTCTCATATTTTCAAATAATGTTTTTGTAAGATTTCAAATGTTGGTTATTTTCAAAGTTGTTTTTAGTTTAAAATCTAAACTTCATAAATTTATGAAACGATGTTCCAAAAAGTCGGGTCGTTTTCAAGAGAATTAACTTGTCGATGGTGCCCACAAGAAGAGTAGTAGTGTCTATTTATGTACATTTGATGTAATAAAGTCTCATGAAGACTCTTGCTTGTAATTGTCTATTCATTCATTAATAAAGTTTAAACGTTCATTCATTCTTTCTTTGTTTGAAGCTTTATGATAAAACCTTAGTCTTTTAGTCCATAAACAAACTTAACAACTTACGAAGAGACAAATGTAGATTTGCATGAACGAACTCTTCGTAGTTTGCTTAAAACGATATATTCGCAATCTTAGGGTCAAAGGACTATTGACCTAAGTATGATTGTTAGAAGAATCTATGATGTCTGATTATGAGGCATTGAGAGTTGGGGACTCTATAGTTCTTCTAGGTATCTTCCGAAGGTACTGAATTGACCAGTGCACTTCTAGAGACAAGATAAGAACAAACCATTTAACCTCTTATGTCTCGAAGTCACTATGTATGAATTGCATCATGCTTACCTTAATCCTGAAATGAGACATGCCATTTCACACCTTAGTATTCTCATTTGAGAAAGTCAGAGTTCGGACTCACTATGTGATTAAGAACAGGGCCTATTGGTGAAGTACTAAGTTGTGAGTATGTCATGAGTAACTTTGTGAAGTTCTCATAGATATGGAATTCATGTACAAGATTGCTGAAATGCAATGTATGTCACCTCATGCTTTGTTCCTTGGAGTGTGAATAAATGAACTGGCCAGTGTCCAAATTGAGTCCTGACTCTTTTGGATGAAACAATGTCACTTGTTAGCTCCTCGTCAATACATTGTTTCTAACTTATTCACAAGCGACAAAGGAGTTGAGGAAATAACAGCTAGAAGGGTAAAATGGTAATTTAGTAAATCCCGACTAGCTGATGACATTCATGAAGGGTAAACATAGATAATATTCAGTGGATCCGCTCATCATAATTAGGTCGAATTCTTGAGTAGATAATAAATTCATTTGAACTGAGAGATTTTCAGTGTCAACTCTTTAGTGGAGTCAGTTGGCATTAAGCTAAACTTGGAAAATGTTTGTGAACTTTTGAGTCCAAGTGTTTAGCTCAAGCTTTGTTCATTTGGGTCCATGAGGTCACTGTCACGAATCACATCGATAGGAATAGTTAAACTGGAAGCTGAGTCAAAACAAGAACGAAAATTGTCAAAAGGGTATTTTTGTCTTTTGAGACAAAGGATGAAATGAATGTCAATAAATTTTTTGACAAGTTCATTTGATGACTTAATATCACTCGGCCATGACTTGATCATTGGGCCTCGTGAATTAATTTCATTTCATAAGAATTTTATTGAAAATTCTAAATGGGCCTTTTCTTATGTTGTCATGAACAAGTGAAGAAAATTCTAGAAGCCTTTTCTAGTGAATATAGGCGCCCAAATACCCAAGAGATAGAGAGAATATTTTGTGCATAAATGTATGAAGATACTTGCCAAAAGAAAAAGAGGAAACAAATTTCCTCTAAGGGAAATAAGAGGTAGGCGCCCAAGTAGAGAAAGAAGCAAGGCAAGGAACAAAAAAGGAAACAAATCCAAGCCTTCTAGAAGGCTGCCTTGCCCGAGTGTCTCATAGAGGAAAAGAGGAAATTGGCTCATGAATATGTGATATTCTATAAAAGAGGAAAGTGCCCAAGGGGAGGCCTTGTCATCATTGTCTCACTCTCGGACGTAGCTCATTGAGCAATGATCGAAGGAAAAACGCCTTGGAGTACTCCCATTTAAGAGAGGGTCGCAAGAGCGGCTCTTAGTCTCACGTTAATTGCTTCTTTCATTAGTGTTGGGGATCGTGGGTTACAAACAACAAATATAACCCTCCCACTTAGTTTTTGGAGTTGGTTCAACGACTCTTATAAGTTCAGAAACGAATTTCCTAGTTAGAGAGCGACATAGCGGACAACTAGAAGAGAATCCTAGATCTTCATGTTCAGAGCAGTGTTAGTGCATAAAGGCACAAGGGACATACTCGGATCTTTTCCTATTTTCTATTTCGGGAAAGTGCATGAGGGAAGTGTGAACTTCAACTCACTCGAACACTTGAAAGTTTGAGATTACACATCTTTTTATTTTTCGGCTTGTCTACAAGGACACCTCCCACTCAAATTTTCAAGAGCATATAGATTTTGAACATATGTGATATAGATATAGTTTTGAAAACATTTTGAAAACTTATTTGATTTGGATGACAAAATATTTTCAAGTTTGAAAACGAAAACGGTTTTTCAAAATTCAAACTAGTTTTGTAAAAATTCATTTTCAATTAAATTCTCAAAAATCAAAACATTTTAATCTTTCACATCATGTTTATAATTTCATGAAAAACAATTTTGTTCAAGAAAATTTTCTCATTAGAGTTCTATAACTCATGGGGGTGGGGCTGAAAATCCGGAATTCTAAAAAACTGAACTTTCGTAACAGCCGCGCACCTCGGAGTAAAATCGCCATAACAGGCGGCTCCAATGTCGTTTAGACCCAAAATTGGTGGCATAGGAAAGAAGACAGACAGACCTTTAATTGGATTCAAGAATCATTAAATTTCAATTTATGAGCAGAGAGTTATGTCACTTTTACTGCGGGTTTTACTCCAGCTCGAAGAAAAAGAAATAATTAAAGTTCGGTCTTTTTAGGTGCGAAAAAGACTCGAGTGTAACAGAACGTTTTAGGAGGTTGTTAAAGCTTTTATTTGTGTTTTATTAGCAAGGTAATAACATGGTATAAAAGAAATAACAACATGCATAAAACGATTCAAGTAAATAAAAGAAACTAGTAAGACAAGAAAACTAGTCACAAAATTTACTCGAAATTTTCTCAAACTTAAAAGCACGTTTTAATATCATCCCAAACTCATAGAAAATCCCAAACTCATAGAAAGTCAACATGATTTTTAATTTAAAGGCAAGAGCGATAAATTAAAAAAAAAATCTAAGAAAACATTTCTAACTTGTCACAAAATTAGTAAACTTTCGAAAACGATTTTCAAGCTCATAATTTTAATTACATGTACATGCATATCTTTGACCATAGCTCTGATACCATTTGTTGGAATTGATCTAGGGTTTAGAAAAAGTTTAACGCTTCGGTAAGCGGTGGAATTTTAAAAAATTTATTTTTAAAGTAAAACAGTTTTTACTAACCTAGACAAAGAGCAAGAACATGTAAATAAAAACTAATTTGAGCATAGATAATTTACTAACCTTTTAAAAGCTTGAACGTTGATGAGCCTTCGGAAGGTTGAAAACGTCCGTCTCCCTCGCAGCACGTCTCTCTTCTTTCGTCGCCAACTCGAGCAACCACGAAAGTTTCTATCACAAGAATCACTCGAGAAAGAAAGGAATTAGTGTGTGGGCACTTTTAAACACGACAACTCAAGAACAAGTCTTAGAGTCGAACAGCTAAAACACTAGGTCAAATGTGGACCTAGGTGCCAAAATAAAAACCGAAAATAACTAGAGAGAGAGAGAGAGGATCGGCCACAAGGTCTAGAGAGAGAAGCTCTCAATCTCTAACTTATGTGGAATGAATGAAATGAGAGGAATGAGGTGGGGTATTTATAGGAGAAGCATTACCTTCAAAAGGTAGTTTCCTTTTCTCTATAGAATTTCAAATATTCATGAGGAAATATTATTTCCTCTTTTTCACACCTCATGGGCGTCCAACATGCTTCATGGAAGCTTTGGATTTGTTTCCTCATTTGCTTCATTCTCTCTTGGCCGAAAATCAACTTTCCTTCTAGAGGAAATTTGTTTCATCTTTTTCTTTTGGCAAGTATCTTCATACATTAATGCACAAAATAATCTCTCTTTCACACTAAGGGCTGCATGAAATTTAGTCTCCCATTCTCTTGGGTTGGACGGCCAAAGGGCTTCTAGAAAGCCTTTCTAGATTTTTCTTTACTTGTTCATGACAACATAAGAAAAGCCCATTGAGAATTTTCAAGTAAAATTCTATGAAATGAAATTAATCCACAAGGCCCAATGAACACATCATGGCCAAGTGATCTAGGCCATCACATGACCATGTCAAAAAATTTATTGACATTCATTTCATGCTATGTCCAAAAAGACAAATTTACCCTTTTGATAATTTTCGTAAAACTTGTCTCGTTCTTGTTTTGACTTAGCTTCTAGTTTAACTATTCCTACTCGATATGATTTGTGACAGTGACCTCATGGATACAAATGAACAAAGCTTGAGCTAAACACTTGGACTCAAAAGTTCACAAACCTTTTCCAAGTTTAGCTTAATGCCAACTGACTCCACTAAAGAGTTGACACTGAAAACCTCTCGGTTCAAATGAATTTATTTTCTACTCAAGAATTCAACCAAATTATGATGAGTGGATCCACTGAATATTATCTATGTTTACCCTTCATGAATATCATCAGCTAGTCGGGATTTACAAAAATTACCATTTTACCCTTCTAGCTGTTATTTCCTCAACTCCTTTGTCGCTTGTGAATAAGTTCGAAACAATGTATTGACGAGGAGCTAACAAGTCACATTGTTTCATCCAAAAGAGTCAAGACTCAATTTGGACACTGGCCAGTTCATTTATACACATTCCAAAGAACAAAGTATGAGGTGATATACATTGCATTTCAGCAATCTTGTACATGAATTCCATATCTATGAGATCTTCACAAAGTTACTCATGACATCTTCATAACTTAGTATTTCACCAATAGGTCCTGTTCGGAATCGCATAGTGAGTCCGAACTCTGACTTTCTCAAATGAGAATACGTAAGCCATGAAACGACATGTCTTATTTCAAGATTAAGGTAAGCATGATGCAATTCATACGTAGTGACCTCGAGACATAAAAGGTTAAATGGTTTGTTCTTATTTTGTCTCTAGAAGTGCACTGGTCAATTTAGTACCTCCGAAAGATACCTAGAAGAACTATAGAGTCTCCAACTCTCAATGTCCCATAACCAGACATCATAGATTCTCCTATCAATCGTACTGAGATCAAGAGTCCTTTGATCCTCAAATTGCGAATATATTGTTTTAAGCAAACCATGAAGAGTTTGTTCATGCAAATCTAAATTTTTCTCTTCATATGCTGTTAGGTTTGTTTATGGACTAAAGACTAAGGTTTTATCATAAAGCTTCAGACAAGGAAGAATGAATGAACATTTCAACTTTTATTAATAAATAAGCAATTACAACCAAGAGTCTTCGTGAGACTTTATTATATCAAATGTACAAAAGTTAAGACACTACTACTCTTCTTGTGGGCACCATTGACAACAAACTTCCACTTGACTCAAAGAAGATGTGAGTAGTCTTTCATGCCTAATCCCTCCCGATGTTGGTCGAAGACCTTGTTCTCTAGGGCCTTGGTGAATGGATCTGCTAGGTTGTGCACCGTTGAGATCTTCAATCTCTTGTGTAGTCTTGGGAAACTGGTCCTTAGAGAGTGAGACTCCATGCCTAAAGGTTGTTTTGCCCTTCTTGGAGTCTTGCATTGAGAAGCGATCCATCACCTTATCAATATAAGATGCTTGAGAGAGCGACAAAGTCCCGTTTTTCCGATCTCAAAAGATTTGGATCCCTAGAATGTACGCAGCTTCTTGTAGATCCTTCATATTGAATTGCTTTGCTAGCCAGACCTTAACCTCAGATAACTTACCCACATCATTACCTATGAGTAATATATCATCGACATATAGTACCAGAAACACAACTTTACCTTCATGTATTAGCTTGTAAAGACACGACTCATCTATTGACTGCTTAAAACCGAAGCTCTTCACAGTTTTATCGAATCTAATATTCCATGACCTAGATGCTTGCTTTAATCCATAAATGGACTTAAGCAACTCACAAACCTTGGTCTCTTGACCTTCTTCCATGAAACCGTTTGGTTGAGCCATATAAATGCGCTCGTCAAGATTTCCATTCAGGAAGGCAGTCTTGAAATCCATTTGCCAGATCTCATAGTCGAGAGCTGCAGCTATGAATAGAAGTATGCGGATGGATTTAAGCATCGCGATTGGCGAGAAGGTTTCTTCATAGTCAATCCCTTCTTGTTGGTTACAACCCTTAGCCACAAGTCGTGCTTTGAACGTCTCGACGTTCCCATCCGGACCCTTTTTCTTCTTATATATCCACTTACACCCTACGGGTTTAATCCCTTCAGGAAGGTCTACAAGTTTCCAGACTTTGTTGACATGCATCGAGTGCATTTCAACTTTCATGGCGTCAAGCCAAAGGTTTGATTCAGAACAAGCAAGGCTATAGGAAACAGGGTCATCCATGTCAGAGACGGCTACGAGAGTGTCTCCATAGGACATGTAGCTGTTAGGCTTTTGAGTAGCCCTCCCACTACGTCGAAGCACTGCTTGACGAGATTATGATGAGTTAGGTTGTGTTCGGGTAAGAAGAGTTCTTACAGATGAGGTAAAAGCTTCCTCACCCAACTTTTCTTCAAGCACAATTTTGCTTTTAGGTTTTACAGCTTTCATAAAGTCCTCCTCAAGGAAACGAGCATTCGTGCTAACGAAAGTCTTATCGTCCTCGGGACTATAGAATGTGAAACCTTTGGTTTCCTTTGGATATCCAACGAACAGACACAATTCTGACCTACTAGCCAACTTGCTAGTCTTTTGCCTCAGCACGTGTGCAGGGCAACCCCAAATTTTGATGCGGCCAAGATTTACTTTACGGCCAGTCCATCGTTCATAAGGAGTACCATGAACCGTTTTAGAAGGAACTTGGTTCAGAATATAAGCGGCTATTTCGAGGGCATATCCCCAAAAGGAAAGAGAGATTGATGAGTAACTCATCATTGATCTAACCATCTCCATGAGAGTTCGGTTTCTTCTCTCTGACACTCCGTTTTGTTGAGATGTGCCAGGTGCGGTAAGCTGAGAAGCGATACCTTCTTCTTTAAGAAAGTCATCGAACTCTCCAGACATATACTCACCTCCTCGATCAGATCGAAGGGTTTTGATCACTTTGCCAGGTTGCTTTTCCACTAAAGCCCTAAAGACCTTAAATATGTTAAAGGTCTCGGATTTTTGTTTGAGAAAATAGACAAAACCATATCTTGAGTAATCATCAGTGAAGGTAACGAAGTATTCGCATCCTCCACGTGCCTGTTGACTGAGCGGACCATATATATCAGAATGTACTAGTTCCAGCAACTCAGTGGCTCTTCGACCCTTATCGGAGAAAGGTCTCTTAGTCATTTTTCCTTCTATGCAAGATTCACAAGTAGGTAGTGAACCTATTGCAGAGGCTTGGAGTGGACCGTCCCTCACAAGTCTCTTAATCCTGTCAAGACTGATATGACCAAGTCTTAAGTGCCAAATATATGTTGATTTTATTAGATCATAAGATTCAGATAGTTTGATCCTCTTTGGCTCCCTAAGTAGATCATTATCTATTTCGGTGTCTAATAGAGAAGATTGAGTGGGATAGATGTAGAAAAGAGCATTCTTCATACATGCATCAGTGATAAAAGAATTATAAGGAAACGAAATACGAATTCAATTCTTAATGAACTTTAAACAATAATCTTGCTCAAGAAGACGAGCAACAGATATTAAGTTCTTTCCAAAGGAAGGAACGAAATAAAAATTATTCAAGTTTAATGTGCGGTCTTCAAAAGACTGCGTCACCGATCCCACAGACTTCGCAGACACCAGACTCCCATCACCCCATTTGAAATAGAAGTCGCCTTCCTCTAAGCTTTTGGTTTTCTTGAAACCAGTCAAGGAACAACAAATATGGTTAGTAGCAGCGGAGTCAAGAATCCACGTTGATAAATTATCAGCTACTAAGCATGCTTCGGTAATTAGTACAATACTATATTCCTTTGCTTTGAGATAGGCAGGACAGTTCTTCTTATCGGGCTGGTAAAGTCTCTTCTTAGATCCAGAGGTGGAGGCTTTGTGCTCAGTAGCATATGCCTCTCCTTGATTCCTCTTTCTCTTAGTGAGACCTTCATCAGTGTGAAGCTCCTTCACAACCTCGATAACAGTGTACTCTAGCTTGTTCATGGAGCAGTTCAGCTTGAAGGTATCAAAAGATTCGGGGAGAGTTTCTAAGATCATATCTATGATATTCTTCCCATCAGTCTCAGATCCTAGGATTTTCATCTCATTCATGTAACTAATGATCAGCATCAGATGGTCCCTGACAGGAGTCCCAGCCTTCATGCGACAGTTCATAAACCGTCTGACTGCTTGTTGTATGGCCTGAAGCCCTTGCCCTCCAAACATCTCATGGAGATTGTAGAGCATGTCAGCGGCTGTCTCAATGTCACGATGTTGCTCTTTCAGCATATTGTTCATAGATGCTAAGACATAGCACCTCACAATCTCATCGGAGCGGAGCCTGACCGCCAAGGCGTCTTTGTCCTCTTGAGTCGAATCATCATTCGTTTGAGGATAGGGGGTGGTGAGTACCCATTTATTCTTGTTCACGGTAAGGACGATGTCGAGGTTACGTTTCGAATCTACGTTGTTTTTCGTTTTCGAGTTTGTTCGAGGAAAGGATGATTTAGTCTTTGGTTTAGGGTTTAATTTTGTTTAAGACTTGATAAAATCCAAAGGTGTTATAAACGAAACGATAATTTACTCCCTCAAGAGAAGGCCTTGTCTTCATCGTCTCACTCTCGGACGTAGCTCATTGAGCAATGATCGAAGCAAAAACGCCATAGTGTACTCGCATTGAAGAGTGGGCCACAAGAGTGACTTTTAGTCTCACGTTAATTGCTTCTTTCATTAGTGTTGGGGATCGCGGGTTACAAACAACAAGTATAACCCTCCCACTTAGGTTTTGGATTTGGCACATCGTCTTTATAAGTTCGGAAACAAATTTTCTAGTTATAGAGCGATAGAGTGGACTACTAGAAAGGAATCCTAGATCTTCATGTTCAGAGCAGTGTTAGTACATAAAGGTACAAGGTATATACTCGGATTTTTTCCTATTTTCTATCCGGGAAAGTGCACGAGGGGAGCGTGAACTTCAACTCACTCGAACACTTGAAAGTTTGAGATTACACATCTTTTTATTTTTCGGTTCGTCTACGAGGAGACCTCCCACTCAAATTTTCAAGAGCATATAGATTTTGAACATATGTGATATAGATGTAGTTTTGAAAACATTTTGAAAACTTATTTGATTTGGATGACAAAATATTTTCAAGTTTGAAAGTGAAAATTCAATTTCAATTAAACTTTCAAAAATCAAAACATTTTAATCTTTCACATTATGTTTATAATCTTATAAAAAAACAATTTTTCTCAAGAAAATTTTCTCATTAGAGTTCTATAACTCATGGTAGTGGGGCTGAAACTGAACTTTCGGAACAGCCGCGCACCTCGGAGTAAAATTGCCATAACTAGCGGCTCTGATGTCCTTTTGACTTGAAACCAATTGCATTCGAAAGAGAACAACAAGACCTTTATTTTGATTCAAGAATCATTAAATTTTGAATTCTGAGCAGAGAGTTATGCCACTTTTACTATGGATTTTACTTGAGCTCGAAGAAAACAGAAATAATTAAAGTTCGGACTTGAGTGCGAAAAAGAATCTAGTGTAACAGAACGTTTTAGGGAGTTGTTAAAGCTTTTATTTGTGTTTGATTAACATGGTAATAATATGGTATAAAATAAATAACAACAAGCATAAAACGATTCAAGTAAATAAAAGAAACTAGTAAGACAAGATAACTAGTCACAAAAATTTACCGAAATTTTCTCAAACTTAAAAACACGTTTTTCATTATAAAAAATTAAAAACTTTTAGAACTGATTCTAATGTATTTTAATAACATCCCAAACTCATAGAAAATCGACATGATTTTTAATTTAAAGGCAAGACCAATAAAATAAAAAAAACTAAGAAAACAATTCTAACTTGTCACAAAATTAGTAAACTTTCGAAAACGATTTTCAAGCTCATAATTTTAATTACATGTACATGCATATCTTTGACCATAGCTCTGATACCATTTGTTAGAATTGATCTAGGGTTAAGAAAAAGTTTAACGCTTCGAGCAAGCGGTGGAATTTAAAATTTTCTTTCGAACAAGTAAAACGATTTTCTACTCAAGAATTCAACTAAATTGTGATGAGTGGATCCACTGAATATTATCTATGTTTACCCTTAATGAATATCATCAGCTAGTCGGGATTTACAAAATTACCATTTTACCCTTCTAGCTGTTATTTCCTCAACTCTTTTTTTGCTTGTGAATAAGTTAGAAACAATGTATTGAAGAGGAGCTAACAAGTCACATTGACTCATCCAAAAGAGTCATGACTCAATTTGGACACTGGCCAGTTCATTTATTCACATTCCAAGGAACAAAGCATGAGGTGATATACATTGCATTTCAGCAATCTTGTACATGAATTCCATATCTATGAGATCTTCACAAAGTTACTCATGACATCTTCATAACTTAGTATTTCACCAATAGGTCCTGTTCGGAATCACATAGTGAGTCCGAACTCTGACTTTCTCAAATGAGAATACGTAAGCTATGAAACGACATTTCTCATTTCAGGATTAAGGTAAGCATGATGGAATTCATACGTAGTGACCACGAGACATAAGAGGTTAAATGGTTTGTTCTTATTTTGTCTCTAGAAGTGCACTGGTCAATTCATTACCTCCGGAAGATACTAAGAAGAACTACAGAGTCTCCAACTCTCAATGTGCCATAACAAGACATCATAGATTCTCCTAACAATCGTACTGAGATCAATAGTCCTTTTATCCTCAGATTGCGAATATATTGTTTTAAGCAAACCATGAAGAGGTTGTTCATGCAAATCTAAATTTGTCTCTTCATATGTTGTTAGGTTTGTTTATGGACTAAAGACTAAGGTTTTATCATAAAGCTTCAGACAAGGAAGAATTAATGAGCGTTTCAACTTTTATTAATAATTAAACAATTACAAGCAAGAGTCTTCGTGCGACCTTATTACATCAAATGTACATAAGTAAAGACATGTAGGTTTTGAGAGGAGAATTTTTTGTTATTATTCCACACGGCTAAACCAGCCTATTTATACACAAAAGTCTACAAAACAAATCCCTCTATTCTAGGAAAGAATAAACAAACTTCCTATTTCTATTCTAACTAATTATACCCGGTTATTCCTTCCCTTATTTACCAAATCCGGTATTAATAATAATAGGAAATAAACCGATTTCTACACTCCCCCTCAAATTGGTGCATTAATATCAAACATGCCCAACTTGTTTACAAGAAATTCAAATGTTGGTCTAAACAGGCCTTTCGTCAAGATGTCTGATGTTTGTTCCTTCGTGCTGACGTACGGAGTACAGATTATTCCGGCATCAATCTTCTCTTTTATGAAGTGTCGGTCGATCTCTATGTGCTTCGTGCGATCATATTGGACCGTATTCTGCGCAATGCTTATGGCTGCTTTGTTGTCGCAGAATAATCGTAGAGGTAGTTCGGCTGTTTCATGAAGATCTTCAAGAACCCGCTTGATCCATATTAATTCGCAAATGCCATGCCATGGATCGAAACTCTGCCTCTGCACTACTCCTTGACACAACATTTTGTTTCTTGCTCCTCCAAGTGACTAGGTTTCCCCATACGTAGGTGAAGTAACCTGAGGTAGACCTCCGGTTTTCTGAGCCAGCCCAATCAGCATCGGTGTATGCCTTCACACTCCTGGTTTCATTTTTCTTAAACACCAGCCCCTTTCCTGGACAGCTCTTCAGGTATCTTAGGATTCGGTTTGTGGCTTCGAGATGCTGCTCATACGGGCTATGCATGAATTGACTTACTAAACTCACTGCAAAGGACTAAGTAGATCAATCTTCCCACCAACCGTTGGTATTGCTGAACATTCACCGGAACCCCATCTACTATGTTCCCAAGCTTTTGATTCGGATCTATAGGCGTTTCAGCTGGTCGGCAGCCACTCATCCCCGTATCCTTCAACAAGTCTAGGACATATTTTCTCTGAGATACAACGATGCCCTTCTTCGACCTCGCCACTTCCATGCCTAGAAAGTACTTCATTTCTCCCAAATCCTTTACTTCGAATTCTTTTTCCAGCATATCCTTCAAGTGTTCTGAGTCTCCGTAGTCATCTCATGTGAGAATAATGTCGTCTACGTACACAATCAGCAATGATATCTTTTTTTCCAACGAGTACTTGGTGAACATTGCGTGATCTGCCTGCGCTTGTATGTATCCCTGCCCTTTCATAAACTGAGTGAATCGGTCGAACCAAGCGCGTGGTGATTGTTTGAGTCCATATAGAGCTTTTTCCAGTCTGCACACCTTTGAGTTGAAGTTGTCTTCAAATCCGGGTGGTGGACTCATGTAGACTTCTTCTTCAAGTTTCCCATTCAGGAATGCATTCTTCACGTCAAACTATCTCAGTGGCCAGTCTCGGTTTGCCGCGATAGATCACAATATTCTTACCGTATTTAGCTTGGCAACTGCTGAGAACGTTTCATTATAGTCTATCCCGTATGTCTGAGTGAACCCCTTTGCCACCAATCGTGCTTTGAGGCGTTCAAGAGTTCTGTCAGCTTTAATCTTGGGCGTGAACACCCATTTGCACCTGACCATAGGCTTACCTCTCGGTAGTTCTTCCACAGACCAGGTTCGATTCTTCTCAAGAGCTTCTATCTCCTCAAAAATAGCCTTTTTCCATTCCGGTTGAGCCAATGCCTCCTGAATACTACTAGGAATGACAATATTGGATATGTTTATGGTAAAGGTAGAAAAGGCTGAAGATAGGTTAGAATACGAGACATATGAAGAGGTAGGATATAACGGAGTTTTAGTGCAGGCACACTTTTCTTTTCTTAAGGCAATAGGTAAATAAAATTCAAGGATAGGTTCACTTACCTCAGGTTCTTTCTCAGGTTCAGATTCTTGGCTTGCCAGAGATGTGACCGTCTCTATATCTTGAGCTTGATCCTTTCTCCTATATGTTCTTTCAAAAAGACCACTTGCCCGATTATTGTACCTATCCTCTTGAGATTCATTTTCTGATAAAGTGATACTTGGTTCATTTTCTTTTAAAAGATTCATTGACTCAATATCACCGTGGTTTTGAACATCACTACTTTCAAAGTTTTCTGAGTTTTCCTGATTGTTTGAACTTATAAGAATGTCTATTCCAGAATTTTCAAACCTGTGACTCTCGGAATCTTCACCTTCAAACTCCCCCTGAAAATGAGTAGTAAAAAAGGTGTATTTTCAAAGAAAGTTGCATCCATTGTGATAATGGTTTTTTGGTTAGTAGGGTCAAAACATTTGAACCATCTTTGAGTCGGGGCTATCCCAACAAAACATATTTTTTTCCCTTAGGATCGAGTTTACTTGCATTCCGGTCGGGATTTTTGATAAACACCATGCACCCAAAATTTTTTAAAGGCATTGAATTAAACACTCTTGATTTTGGAAAATATTTTTGTAAAGCATTTACAGGTGTTTGAAAGGACAAGATTTTCGAGGGCCTGCGATTAATTAAATATGCAGCATGAAGAACACTGTCTCCCCATAGGTAACTAGGGATTTTTGTTGAAAACATTAATGCACGAGTGACCTCTAAGATATGTCTATTTTTCCTTTCTGCTATGCCATTTTGTGGTGGTGTGTCTACACAAAAACTTTGGTGAATAATCCCTTTTTCTTAAAAAAAAATTATTTAAATCTTTTGCAAAGTATTCTCGTCCATTATCACTCCTAACCATTTGAATCCGAGTATTTTCTACCTCTGATTTCTCTTTTAGTAGGAAAACCCAAGTTACTCGTGTATGATCTTCAATTAGGGTAATAAACCATCTCTTTCCATTGCATGTTGGTACTCTGGAAGGTCCCCATATATCACTATGGATTAGTGAAAATGGTTTAGTTGGTTTATATTCCCTAGGTGGATATGTATTTTTATGATGCTTTGCTAATGCACGTATTTCACAATGAAAGCTGGAAAGATCTTTATTGATAAACAAATCAGGGAGCAATTTTTTTAGATAATAAAAACTTGGATGTCCTAAACGAAAATACAGTAAATAAATCTCGTTGATACTCGGATTGGAGACAATATTCAGGCAAGCGCTCTCTTGACGTCCCTTATCTGAGTCCGGTTCTGGGTCTAGAATATAGAGTCCGTCACATTCTCTAGCATTGCCAATCGTCTTCCCCGAGTCCAGTTCCTGAAATACACAGTAAGAAGGGTAAAAGATAGCACGACAATTAAGGGCTTTAGTTATCTTGCTAATGGAAAACAGGTTACAACATAGGTTAGGAACATGTAGCACTTTGGATAATGGTAGAGTGGTTGAGACATGGATGTTTCCTAGACCTGCTATGGCTGAGAGGGTTCCATTAGCAATTCTAACCTTCCTATTGCCATCACACGGTTTATAGTTCGAAAAACTGTTTGGATTTCCAATCATATGATCACTTGCACCAGAATCGATGATCCAGGTGTCTATGTTTTTTGATAATGAGTAGGAAGAAGGAATAGAAGATACTGATTTACCATTTTGTGCGAAAGAACATGAGAGATTATCGAGGCTGGACTGTTTGGATAGGTTTAGTAGTTTCAGGAGTTGCTCGACTTGTTCCTTTGTGAAGCTAGACTGTTCCGAGTTGACTTGTTCTCCATGAGAGGTCTCGGCACTGGTTTGGAAGGCCTTCTCCTTCTTCTTGTCTTTGGCCGGTTTCCCGTGAAGTTTCCAACATGTCTATCTTATATGCCACAGCTTCTTATAGTGGTCGCACCATGGTTTCTTCCTTTCTCATTCGTTCCCCCGTGAGAGTACGGCTGATGATTCAATTCGGCTTACTGGATCTTCGCTGGTATGACTCATGACTTTCCTCCTGTTTTCTACTAGTCGGATCTCGGAGAAGACTTCTCTCATTGACGGTAGCGGACGACTTCTGAGAATCCTTCCCTTCACTTCGTCGAGGTCCTTGTTCACACCGGCTAGGAACATGTATATGTGATCATTTTCTTCGCGTTTTTGTTGCCGAGCGTAATCAGCCGCACTTTCCCACTTGTCATCATGGCATTGATCCAATTCTTGCCACAGCGACACCATCTCGTTGTAGTAGGTCGTCACTTCTCTCTCTCCTTTTCTTGATTTCCACAGCCTTGTCTTCAATTCGAAGATCTGCGATGAATTTCCCAGATCCGAGTACGTTTCCCGGATTGATACCCAGATTTCATTCGCCATCTTCATGAATAGATGAGGCTTTGCAATGGTAGCGTCCATCGAATTGAGTAGCCACGCCATTACCATCGAGTTCTCTGATCTCTAGGTTAAATAACCGGCTTCTCCTTCCTTCGATGTCTTCACTTCGCCAGTTAGATATCTCAATTTTCCTCTACCATCAATCGCCAGTTTCACCGATTGGGACCACTCCAGAAAGTTCCTCCCATTCAGTCTATGCCCGGTGATAAGCATAGAAGAATGAGCGGATGACTGAGGTGTTTCCATGGTGTTTGTTTGAGTGATTGAGGAAGGGGAATTTTGGCTGGTTGGTGTGTCTTCCATCGAGAGGGTTTTTAGAGAGTCGGCTCTGATACCATGTAGGTTTTGAGAGGAGAATATTTTGTTATTATTCCACACGGCTAAACCAGCCTATTTATACACAAAAGTCTACAAAACAAATCCCTCTATTCTAGGAAAGAATAAATAAACTTCCTATTTCTATTCTAACTAATTATACCCGGGTATTCCTTCCCTTATTTACCAAATCCGGTATTAATAATAATAGGAAATAAACCGATTTCTACAAGACACTACTACTCTTCTTGTGGGCACCATTGACAACACTTTCAATCCCGTGTAAGTATATTTACATGAGTTTATTGTTATTTGTTTTGAGTATTTATATGCTTTCATTTGTCGTTGGACGGTGCTTAGACGGTTAATATATTGTTTACGTGGATTCAGAAATCATTGGACGTTGCTTGCACTCGACCTGCATAATGACCGAGTTTATTACATTGATTCTCTTGCTCGTAAACCTGGAAATGATATCAAAGCTGTTATTAATACGTGAGTTCACACATTGATCGACTTTTTCATATTTATGGATCTTACATAGTTATACAATACATATATATCAAGACATGTGTATTTTGTACGTAGTGCTATGAAATTATTCAACTTGAAAGCCAACAAAAGTATGAAGAAACAAGCTACCTGGGAAGTTGTTAAGGTATGTTTAAATTTTGTACCTAGTCTTATTTTGTGCTTGGGATTGAATCTGAAATTTGGTTGAGCTAGTGTGTGGTGTTCTTGATATTGAATATGAATTTTGTAGCTGATTCAATCATTGGTTGTCAACTTACTTGTTTATGTTTGTCTAGTGTCCTCGACAATCGGGCGGAACAGAGTGTGGATATTATGCGATTAAGTACATGGAAGATATCATGGCCATCACCTAATCTCGACTGAAGCTAAAGTAAGTGCTTAGCCTTAATCTTTTTTTTTTTCCGGAAAAATGCAGCCTAAATATAGTTATAAGCTTGTTTGTTTACTTGATGTGGTTAAGTAATTGTCATTTTTTTCATCGTTAATATTGTTCGATGGAAAACGTAGCTATACTCGAGACGAGCTCGATGTGATGCACCAAGAATGGGCTGCCTACCTTCAAACTTTGTATTAGGTAGTGTTCTAGACACTATGAAATTGTTTTGTATTTTCTGTAGAATCGTGATATCACTTGGATGGATTTGTTGTAGAATTGTGTGTTATTTGGTACTTAGTATGCATGGAGCAGGTATTGTAGAATTGTGGGATGAAGCAGGGACGTCTTTGGATTTAGGTATTGTGATGAATTAGGTATTGTGTTTTTGCAGCATTACAATGCCTGTACTAGTATGGATATGTTGATGAATTTGGTACTTGGTATGATTGGTATGAATTTGGTACTCTTGTAGGATTATTGAGGATATATGGTTGGATGTGAATCTGGTACTTATGTGGATGTGTTTTTTGTAGCATTTGGATGTGTTTTGATACATTATGCATGTTTGTGTTCTGTATAATATGCATGTTTGTGTTTTGGTACAAATATAGGTACAAATTAGAAGATTGAGGCATTTTAATTTAATATCTATTTTTATACAAAATATTGCATTCACAGATATTTTACTACATAATTCAAATGTAGTTAAATGATGACGTTAAGTTCAACTCCAATTAAAAGAAAGTAGTCTAAGGTAAATCACACAAGAGACTACAAACGTAAACTAGAGTCTTAATTGCATAAACTTAAAACTACAATTTATAAATGTAGTCTTAAAGCTAAATATAAATATCTATCTTCCTAGACCACAACAATACGCAGTAGTCTAAGATAAAAACATGAACCACCTCAATTTTTCAACTACACCTAAAAGATGTAGTCTTCAACAAAAAAGACTGAAGTCGTAGACAAAGAGATAAGACTACAATGCAATAGATGCCACAAAAACGCCGTAGTCTGTCAAACTCAATTAATTATAACTACTCTTTAAAACTGTAGTGTTGATTGACTCAAAACTTGAACAACTACATTATAAAAATGTAGTCTTCAACAAAAAAGACTGGAGTCATAGGCAAAGAGATATAACTCCAATGCAATAGATGCCACAAAAAAACCGCAGTCTGTCTAATTGAATCAATTAAGACTACTTGTTAAAATTGTAGTGTTTTTTTTATTCTTTTGTAATGGAGTTCTATATAACTACAACATAACACTGTAGTATTTATAGATGAGATTAGTAGGACTACATCTAAAAAATGTATTTATATATTTTAACTATAGTCTTATAAAACAGATACACTACGTCCAAACACTGGAGTCATAATCAAAGAGATAAGCCTCCAGTACAATAGATGACAGTCGGTAAACTGTAGTGGATTTAAAATGACTACAGCATTCGGCAGTAGTTAGAGGCCAAATTTCTGGTAGTTTTGAACACTTGAAGTTTGAGATTACACATCTTCTTTCATCTTCTTGCCAAATAGTGTTCGAGGAGACCTCCCACTTAAATTTTTAAGAGCAATAAATTTTGAACATAAGTGATATAGAGATAGTTTTAAAAACATTTTGAAAAACATATTTGATTTGGATGACAAAACATTTTCAAGTTTGAAAGTGAAAACAACTTTTCAAAATTCAAACTAGTTTTTATAAAATCTCAATTTCGAGTAAATATTCAAAATAGCAAAACTTTTCAATCTTACACATTATTTTATTATACTTTAAAAAAAATTTGCTCAAGAAAATTTTTCCATTCGAGTTCTAGAACTCTCGGAATGGTATCCGGGATCCGGAATCCAAAATTTCAGAAATTCTGCAATTCCGGACTGCAAGCACCTCGGAGTAAAAATGCCGTAGACGGCGGTTCCGATGTCCAATTGGGCTAATTCCAAATAATTTGGAAAGTAGACTCACATGACTTAAATTTGGTTCAAGAACCATTCAAATCCGAGTTCCGAGCAGAGAGATGCACTCGTTTTACCAAGAGGAATTCTTAAACTCCATGAATTTTGGACAGAAATTCGGCCGAGGACAGAAGTGCAAGAGAACTAGGTGTAACGAAATGTTTTATTGAGTGTTTAAGTCTTATTAATGTGTTTTATTAATAAGGTAATAATATAGCACAAAAGAAAATAAGAATAAACATAAAAAAGCGAGTAAATAAATAAAGCAAGCAAGACAATATTACTACTTCACGAAATTACCCGAAAATCTCAAACTTCTCAAAACTCGATTTTGATTATGCAAAAATTAAAAACTTTTAGAAATGTTTCTAATGTATTTTAATAGCATCCCAAAAGTGTACAAAATCAACATGCATTTTAATTTAAAGGCCCGAGCAATAATTAAAAAATGCAAAAAACAATTCTAGCAAACTCATTACCCGAGTAAAATTAAGAAAACAATTTTCATAGTCATAGTTTAAATTACATGCACATGCTTAAACTTTGATCATAGCTCTGATACCGTTTGTTGCAATAGATCTAGGATTCAGAATAATTTATCACTTCTTGTAAGCGGTGGAATATAAAAAATTCTTTAAAACATGTAAAACGATTTTACTACCTAGACAAAGTGCATGAACATGTAATCTAAAAAAAAAACTATAATGAGTTTTCACTCAATACCAACCTCTCTTGAAGCTTGAGTGTCGAGAAGCTTTTGGATTGGTTGAATCGCTCGTCTCCCCAGTTAGCTTGTCTCATTCGTGTCTTCTTGAATCCGAGCAATCACAATAGTTTCTACCACTAGAGTCTTCGAGCATGGAGATGATTTAGTGTGTGGGCACTATTAAACACAATGACCTAAGAAGTAGTCTTAGAGCCAAACAGCTGATACAAAACACTAGGTCTAATGAGGACCTAGGTGCCAAAACAAAAGAGCAAGAAGAAGTGAGGGAGAGAGAGGGTACACGGCCAAACAAGATAGAGAAAGGCTCACCAAAAACTTGTTTCAACATTGTGATGAGGTGTAATATTTATAGGAGAAGGAAATTCCTTGAATCAATACAAAAGATGCAATTTTCTCTTTTCTATTATGGCTGAATATCAAATACTCATGAGCACAATATTTGTTTCCCATTGCTATCATAATAATTATAAGGCTGGAAATTTGTTTCCCTTTTTCTTCTCTTGGCAGTGTACATCATATAGCATGTGCTATAAATTTGTTTCCTCTTTTCCTTTTTGCCAAGTATCTTCATACATCGATGCAAAAAATAATTTCCCTTTTTCTTTTGGCGGAGGTCACGAAAATATCATCTAGAACATGCTTCTAGATTTTTCTTTATTTGTTCATGACAATACAAGAAAAGCCCATGTAGAATTTTCACATAAAATTCCATAAAATGAGATTCAATCCCCAAGGCCCAAATGTGCATCTTGGCTGTGTGGATCATCTACATTGTCATCATATGACAATGTCCAGAATCTTATTTTGACATTCATACCATCT
The DNA here is from genome assembly GCF_054948205.1 of Urtica dioica subsp. dioica. Lineage (NCBI taxonomy): Eukaryota > Viridiplantae > Streptophyta > Magnoliopsida > Rosales > Urticaceae > Urtica > Urtica dioica. Next base: position 36,594,737 of record NC_142758.1, read on the forward strand.
TATGTCCTTATGGATACAATTACCCTTTAGAAAATTTTCATAAAATTCGTCTAGTTCAACACTTGAACTTGTTTTGACTTAGCTACTAGATTAACAAATCCTACTCTAATGACTTATGGTAGTGACCTCATGGATCCAAATGAACAAATCTTGAGCTGGCATGCTTTGACCCAAAAGTTCACAAACCTTTTCAAGGTTCTAGTTTAATGTCAACTGACTCCACTAAAGAGTTGACACTGAAAATCTCTCGGTGAAAATGAATATATCTTCTATTCAAAATTCGACTTAACTGTGATAAGCGGATCCATTGAATATTATCTATGTTTATCCTTCATGAATATCATCAACTATATGGGATTTATAAAATTACTATTTTACCCTTCTAGTTGTTATTTCCTCAACTCCTTTGTTACTTGTGAATAAGTTAGAAACAATGTATTGACGAGGAGCTAACAAGTCACATTGATTCATCCAAAAGAGTCATGACTCAATTTGGACGCTGGCCAATTCAGTTATTCATATTCCAAGCAACAAAGCATGAGGTGGTATACATTACATTTCAGCAATCATGTACATGAATTCCATATCTATGAGATCTTCACAAAGTTATTCATTGTTGTCAATGGTGCCCACAAGAAGAGTAGTAGTATCTATTTATGTATATTTGATGTAATATAGTCTCACGAAGACTCTTTCTTGTAATTGCTAATTTATTAATAAAAGTTGAAACGTTCATTTATTTGTCCTGGTTTGTTTGAAGTTTTATGATAAAACCTTAGTCTTTAGTCCATAAACAAACTTAACAACTTACAAAGAGACAAATGTAGATTTGCATGAACAAACTCTTCGTAGTTTGCTTAAAACGATATATTCACAATCTATGGGTCAAAGGACTATTGACCTCAGTACGATTGTTAGGAGAATCTATAATGTCTGGTTATGGGACAATGAGAGTTGAAGACTCTATAGTTCTTCTAGGTATCTTCTGAAGGTACTGAATTGACCAGTGCATTTCTCAAGACAAGATAAGAACAAACCATTTAACCTCTTATGTCTCGAAGTCACTACGTATGAATTGCATCGTGCTTACCTTAATCCTGAAATGAGACATGCCATTTCACAGCTTACGTATTCTCATTTGAGAAAGTTAGAGTTCGGACTCACTATGTGATTCTGAACAGGACCTATTGGTGAAGTACTAAGTTATAAAGATGTCATGAGTAACTTTGTGAAGTTCTCATAGATATGGAATTCATGTACAAGATTGCTGAAATGCAATATATATCACTTCATTCTTTGTTCCTTGGAAAGTGAATAAATGAACTGGCAAGTGTCCAAATTGAGTCTTGACCATTTTGAATGAAACAATGTGACTTGTTAGCTCCTCGTCAATACATTGTTTCTAACTTATTCACAAGCGACAAAGGCGTTGAAGAAATAACAGCTAGAAGGGTAAAATGGTAATTTTGTAAATCCCGACTAGCTGATGATATTCATGAAGGTTAAATATAGATAATATTCAATGGATCCACTCATTACAATTAGGTTGAATTCTTGAGTAAGAAATAAATTCATTTTAACCGAGAGATTTTCAGTGTCAACTCTTTAGTGGAGTCAGTTGAGATTAAGCTAAAATTGGAAAAAGGTTTGTGAACTTTTGAGTCCAAGTATTTAGCTCAAGCTTTGTTCATTTGGATCCATGAGGTCACTGTCACTAATCATATCGAGTAGGAATAGTTAAACTAGAAGCTAAGTCAAAACAAGAACGAGACAAGTTTTACGAAAATTGTCAAAAGGGTAATTTTGTCTTTTTGGACATAGCATGAAATGATTGTCAATAAATTTTTTGACATGGTCATATGATGACCTAAATCACTTGGCCATGATGTGTTCATTGGGCCTTGTGGATTAATTTCATTTCATAAGAATTTTATTGAAAATTCTTAATGGGCCTTTCTCATGTTGTTATATTTGATATATATATATAGTTTTGAAAACATTTTGAAAACTTATTTGATTTGGATGACAAAATATTTTCACGTTTGAAAATGAAAACAGTTTTTCAAAATTAAAACTAGTTTTGTAAAACACTAGGTCAAATGAGGACCTAGGTGCCAAAACAAAAACCGAAAATTAACTAGAGAGAGAAGAGAGAGAGAGAGAGGATCGGCCAAGTTCTAGAGAGAGAGTCTCTCAAATCTCTTAAACTTGGATGAATGAAATGTGAAGAATGAGGCTCATATTTATAGGAGAGGTCTCACCTTCAATAAGGTAGTTTCCTCTTCTATAGAATATCACATATTCATGAGCCAATTTCCTCTTTTCCTTCATGAGATACTCGGCCAAGGCAGCCTTCTAGAAGGCTTGGATTTGTTTCCTTTTTTTGTTCCTTGCCTTGCCTTGACTCTACTTGGCCGAAATTCCTATTACCTTGTATAGGAAATTTGTTTCCTCTTTTTCTTTTGTCAAGTATCTTGATACATTCATGCACAAAAAATTCTCTCTTTCTTTGGGTATGTTGGGCGCCTAAACCATCTAGGAAAGGCTTCTAGAAGCTTTTCCATTTGTTCATGACAACATGGAAAAGGCCCATTAAGAATTTCCAATGAAATTCTTATGAAATGAAATTAATCCACAAGGCCCAATAAATCTAATTTTGGCCGAGTGTTACTTGTCATCAAATGACCATGTCAAAAAATTTATTGACATTCATTTCATCCTATGTCTCAAAAGACAAATATACCCTTTTGACAATTTTCGTTCTTGTTTTGACTTAGCTTCCAGTTTAACTATTCCTACTCGATGTGATTCGTGACAGTGACCTCATGGATCGAAATGAAAAAAGCTTGAGCCAAACACTTGGACTCAAAAGTTCAAAAAACCTTTTCCAAGTTTAGCTTAATGTCAACTGACTCCACTAAAGAGTTAACACTGAAAATCTCTCGGTTCAAATGAATTTATTTTCTACTCAAGAATTCAACCTAATTGTAATGAGTGGATCCACAGAATATTATCAGTGTTTACCCTTCATGAATATCATCAGCTAGTCGGGATTTACAAAATTACCATTTTACCCTTCTAGCTGTTATTTCCTCAACTCCTTTGTCGCTTGTGAATAAGTTAGAAACAATGTATTGACGAGGAGCTAACAAGTCACATTGTTTCATCAAAAAGAGTCAAGACTCAATTTGGACACTGGCCAGTTCATTTATTCACACTCCAAGGAACAAAGCATGAGGTGATATACATTGCATTTCGGCAATCTTGTACATGAATTCCATATCTATGAGATCTTCACAAAGTTACTCATGACATTCTCACAACGTGAGTACTTCACCAATAGGCATTGTTCGGAATCACGTAGTGAGTCCGAACTCTGACTTTCTCAAATGAGAATACGTAAGGTGTGAAATGGCATGTCTCATTTCAGGATTAAGGTAAGCACGATGCAATTCATACGTAGTGACTTCGAGACATAAGAGGTTAAATGGTTTGTTCTTATCTTGTCTCTAGAAGTGCACTGGTCAATTTAGTACCTTCGAAAGATACCTAGAAGAACTATAGAGTCTCCAACTTTCAATGCCTCATAACCAGACATCATAGATTCTTCTAACAATCATACTGAGGTCAATAGTCCTTTGACCCTTAGATTGCGAATATATCGTTTTAAGAAAACTACGAAGAGTTTGTTCCTGCAAATCTACATTTGTCTCTTCGAAATTGTTAAGTTTGTTTATGGACTAAAGACTAATGTTTTATCATAATGCTTCAAGCAGACAAGGAAGAATGAATGAACGTTTCAACTTTTTATTAATGAATAAGCAATTACAAGCAAGAGTCTTCATGAGACTTTATTACATCAAATGTACAATATAAGGATTACAACTCTTCTTGTGGGCACCATTGACAACACGTGTGATTTCAATCCAAACAGTTTTAACTCCTCCATGGACACAAAGTTTCTAAGGTTGGAATCGTAGCCATCGGGCACTTTGAGCACTGACAACAGATTGCAGAACCTTTTCTTCTCTTCCTTCGTCAATGTGTATGTTGATTGAGGCAAATATGTTTTTTTGTCACCAACCTTTGGATGAAGCTTGTTCCGGATGCCCATATCCAGAAGATCTAAGCTACTTTTAAATCCATCCTTTGACTTGTGCGAGACATCAAGCAATGTTCCTATAATACTTTCACATACGTTCTTCTCGACATGCATTACGTCCAAAACATGACGCACATGAAGAAATTCCCAATATTCAAGATCAAAGAAGATTGACCTTTTTTCCAAGGGAGTGTCGGATCTGCCTTTTCTTCACCCTTCTTCTTCTTCAAACATTTCCCGTATACATATCCAATACAAGTCACCTTCTGTAAGACTTCTGTTCCGAACAAGCATGTAGGAGCATCAACGAGTTCTTGGGACCCATTAAATGCCTTCTTTGCTTTTCTTAAAGGATGATGCCGATTCAAAAACCTACAATGACCTAGGTATACGACCTTCTTTGTATGATGAAGATACAAGCCATGTGTGTCTTTACCACATATAGGACAACCGTTGTAGCCTTTTACGACACAACCGCTCATATTTCCATACCGAGAAATCGTTTATTGTCCATAGCAGAATGGCTCTAAGAGTGAATGTCTCTCTTAAATGAGCATCAAAAACTTTGATACATGTGCTCCATAACAGTTTCAGGTCGTCCACGAGCGGTTCCAAGTAGACGTCGATGTCATTTCCCGGTTGCTTGGGACCCGATATCAGTAATGTTAACATGATATACTTCCTCTTCATCCACAGCCACGAGGAAGATTATATGTTATCAATGTAACAGGCCACGTACTATGCCGACTACTGAAAGAACAATACGGATTAATCCCATTAGCCGCTACAACCAATCGAAGATTCCTTGATTCATCTGAAAAAAGCAGGCCACTTCTGATCTATCGATTTCCACGAAGCTGCATCGGCTGGATGTCTCAAATACCCGTCGACTTCTCTATCGTTGGCATGCCAAGTCAGATTCTTCGCTATTTCCGGTGTACCGTACATTCTTTTAAATCTGGGTATTGGGGGGAAATACCACAAGACTTTTGCTGGAAGACCTACTGTAGGTTTCATGGACCCTTTTGGAATTTTCCATCAAGATGCATCACAAACAGGACAAACATCGAAATCAACCTCGTCCTTCCTATACAGAATACTATCATTAGGACAAGCATGGATTTTTTCATATTCCATACCTAAGGTACACAACGTCTTCTTGGCCTCGTAGATACACGTTGGCAATTGACTTCCTTTTGGAAACTTGTCACCCAACAGCATCAACAGCTCGTCAAAACTTGTATCGCTCCACCCGTGTTTGACTTTCAGATTGTACAACCTTACTAAAGCTGACAACTTAGTAAATTTCAGACAACCGTTGTAGAGTGGCCTTTTCGCGTCTTCTACATATTCGACAAACTTGTCAGAATCTTTTTCCAGACGATTTTCAGCAGCCTTAACCATTTCGACGGTATTAAAAGCATCATCGCAGTCACCAAAAGTATGTGCATTTGGTTGGTGGATGAGCTTTTTGCCTGTACTAGAGACCATGTTTTCACCATGCTATGTCCAAACAACGTATATTTGGTCCATACCATTGCTGAAAAGATGATCTCTGATGATTTCAAAAGAATGCGATCCCATATTTCCACACCTTTTACATGGACATCGTAAGGACTCCAAATTGGGTAAGTTAATTTTACAAAACTGTAAGAAAGATTCAACACCATCTTCAAATTCTTTTGAGCGTCTATCGGAATTTAACCATGACTTTTCAATTCAGTGAAAATGTGTTATTTAAATCAATTTATTAAATGAACTAATAGTCTAATATTTCTACAACTAGATCAACAAGAACTTACTTTGTACTTTGTAAATGTGTAAATAACATATGAAGCATAAAAGTAATTACTTTGTACTAGGATCATCAACGTGTGCTTCTCGGGAACTATCCCCACGACCAGAAGATCTCGAAGTCTTTTGAACGGCTTCTAATATCCGTTTTGTCACTCCTGAGACCTTTGGATGAGCATGACCAACCTCTAAAACATAATAAACCAGACACGGATTTCGATTAGCAACCACAAACACACACACAGAGTTCAATTAGCAACCACAAGCACACATAGAGTTCAGCTTACTTTCTCACGCGAACCATTGTTGACTGAGTTTAATCTCTGTATATAAGAAAACATACACAAAACTGCATAAGAAAATCTTCATAAACTAGATAATTTGCATACTTAATCTACAAATAGGCAAGAATAGGCAATGAGACCCCGAATAACCCCAAATCGAGCAACAAAGCAATGAGACCTCAAATAAACCACAAATTTCTAAGACATTTACCCTAAATTTCTCAAATCCGTTACTAATAACCCCAAATCGAGCAACAAATTATGCAACCTTAAATAAACCCAAAATTTCTGTGATATTTTACCCTAAATTTCTCAACTCACAAATATCCCCAAATTGAGCAACTAAACAGATGAAGAAGGGAAAAAAAAGGCTCATACCGATCGAAGACGACGACATTAGGATTGTGACTGGAAGACCTAGAACAAGGTTTTTAGGGTGTATGTGACTAGAAGAAGTAGAAGAAGCTTTTTAGGGTTGTGATGTGATGTCGAAGAAGTTTTTTTTGGGTTGTGATGGGCAAAGGCATCAGGCCAGATAGCAAGCAGTCCGAAAGTTTATGAACTGTCACATGAAGGCTGGGACTCCTGTCAGAGACCATATGATGCTGATCATTAGTTACCTAATGAAATGGAAATCCTAGGATCCGAGATTGATGGAGAGACTAAAATAGATATGATCTTGGAAACTCTCCTTGAATCTTTTGATACCTTAAAGCTGAACTACTCCAAGAACAAGCTAGAGTACATTGTTACTGAGCTAATGAAGGAGCTTCACACTGCTGAAGGTCTCACTAAGAGAAAGAGGAACCATGGAGAGGCACATGCTACTCAGAAAAAAACCTCCACCTCTGGATCTAAGAAGAGACCTCACAAGGTCGAGAAGAAGAACCAAGGCATGGTTCAGAAGAAGAAGAAGCCCCGGGCAATCAATTTGGACAAGTCTAACAACAAATGCCACCACTGCAATGAACCCGGACACCACTACAATAAGATGGTATAAATGTCAAAATAAGATTTTAGACATTATCATATGATGATAATGTGAATTAATTCACACGGCCAAGAATTGGATTCGGGCCTTGATGATTGAATTTCATTTGATGGAATTTTATGTGAAATTCTACATGGGCTTTTCTTGTATTGTCTTAAACAAATAAAGAAACATCTAGAAGCATGTTCTACATGATAATTCGTGGCCACCATCAAATAAAGAAAGAGGGAAGTTATTTTGTGCATTGATGTATGAAGATACTTGCCAAAAGGAATAGTGGAAACAAATTTATAGTACATAGCTATTGTTGTACACGTCCAAGAGAGAAAATGGAAACAAATTTCCAGCCTTGGTATTATTATGATAGGAATGAGAAAAAAATATTTTGCTCATGAATATGTGATATTAAGCCATAATAGAAAAGAGGTAATTGCATCTTTTGCATTGACTCAAGGAAATTCCTCCTCCTATAAATACCACACCACATTCACAATGTTAACATAAGTTTTTGGTGAGCCTTTCTCTCTCTACTTGGCGTGCCCCTCTCTCCCTTTCTTCTTCTCTCTCTTTTGTTTTGGCACCTAGGTCCTCAATAGACCTAGCGTTTTGTATTAGCTCTTTGGCTCTAGGACTAGTTCTTAGGTCATTGTGTTTAATAGTGCCCACACACTAAATCCTATCCAAACTCGAAGACGCTAGTGATAGAAACTATCGTAGTTGCTCAGATTCAAGAAGACATGAAGGAGATAAGCTAAGTGGGGAGACGAGCGATTCAACCAATCCACAAGCTTCTCAACGCTCAAGCTTCAAGCGAGGTTGGTACAAAGAGAAAGCTCATTATAGTTTTTATTTTAGATTACATGTTCATGCACTTTGTCTAGGTAGTAAAATCGTTTTACATGTTTCAAATAATTTTTTATTTTCCGCCGATTACAAGATGTGATAAATTATTCTTAATCATTGATCTATTCCAACACTTCTCTTACTTGGAGTCAATGGAATTGACTATGTTTAGGTCCATAGAGAATATTGAGGATCCTCTAACCTAAGGGTTATAAATGGACCATTTAGTGAAGACATCTAAAGGACTGGGGCCTAAGCTCATGAACAATAAGTATAGGCAAAGGAAACCCAACCATGTTGAGTGGAGATCCCAAGATCTTGGTTCAAAGCGACAATCTAGTTGTCAAAATGAAGTGAGATCACTGAGGGGGAAGACCCATTGGTCCTATTCCTATGATAAAAACAGTGACACCTTTATGAGGTTAAGCGTTGAGCTTTTAATGATTCTATGATATCAAATCTTTTGAGATTTTAATAAAGTAATCTAAGATTACTTTTGGTAAAGAATCATCTTTGTGAGAGAGAAGTGGGGTTGCTTCGAAAAATAATTAAATGGGGCTTAATTCTTTAGAAACTCTTGCAGAACCATGCGCATGTTTCAGGGCCAAAATGAACATAACCATGAGAACTCAATCTTGGGTTAGGAAGATGTCTGCGTGAAATATATTTATCGTTTATAAACAAAGACTAATAGTTTAAGGTCATCGCGTCTACTGAGTAGTCAGAAAACATGACATATTTTTATGAGGGATGGTTCAAAGGTCATGCCTACCTATCCTATATTGATATTGACCGTAGAAGCTATCACCATATCAAGACAAGTCATGTCCTGTATGGACGTTACTCAATTTCATTCATGTAGGGGATTGTTGGGAAATTATGTGTTTATTGATATTGAAGAGAATTTTATATCAAGTTTTTGGCTAACTTGTGGGAAATATTTGAGTGGGGTTCACTTATCAAAACTGAAATGTTTTGACTGATTCTTATTCCTCGTTGCGAGAGGTATAAGATTGGTTATTTATTTGCCAATACCGGAGTTAAGATGAATGAGAAATTAATGGTCAAAATGCATTGAAAAACAATTTTATTTGGACGTTTTCTGGAGCAGCTTGTGTGGTAATGGGTTGGTTATAAATGGTTGTAACTCCTGTTTCAATACACATTAAGCTTGAACGTTTTTCAACAGCCATTTTATGGCTTTGATGGGCATTAAAATGCCATCATTGTGCAATGGTTTTTTATTTGTAACTTACCCCATTAACACTTTGTAATGAGTTTGAATGAGCATTAAGTCATGAACGTTTTATACATTCTTCTAACCCTTTAAAAGGCTTAATTTGTTCTCATTCAAAGGAGGCAGAAATGAGCCAAGTTAAGGGCTGAAACTAGAGTTTTACACACACACAAATATTTATTTCTTTCCTTCCAATTCCCTCGATGCAGGTGATAGTATTTTGGCATGTGTTCAAGTTCGTCGGAGCTGAACAAGTTGATGCTTTGTTCTTCTCGTACGTCGTTATATCCTGGGATGCGGTTGATCAAATTATTCCAGCACCCATGGAAGAGCAATAACACTCTAGGGAAATTGTCGAACAAGCCTCGATGTGTTCTTCATTTCCCTTTTCACTACAACATTTACAACATTTAGCGACGATTTTTTTCGTCGGTAATAACCCTAAAATCGTCGCTAAATGTATTTAGCGACGATAAAAATCGTCGCTAATTCGCCGTGCCTAAATATATTTAGCGACGATTTAATCGTCGGTAAATATTTAGCGACGATATTAGCGACGATAAAATCGTCCGTAAATGTTGTGACGAGAAGTTTTTTTTCATTTTGAAACAGACAATTAGCGACGAATTTGTCGTCGCTAATTACCGCGGGAAAAAATCCCGCGTCAATTAGCGACGACTAAGTCGTCGCTAAATGTTGTGACGAGAAGTTTTATCACGCGGGAATTTTTCCCGCGCCAATTAGCAACGACAAAGTCGTCGCTAAAACGTTGTGTGAATGATATTTAGCGACGATTTTATCGTCGCTAATTATTATTATTATAATTTTTTTTTCGTCGTTAATTATTTATTTTTTACGGTTTTTTGGTTGTGAAATTCTAAAATGAAAAATCATATAAAAACTAAATTATATTATCCAAATCAACAACTATATAAAATCCGGTTACGTACGTTTTCGGTTATCGAGAAATATGTAAATAATAAATACACAAAACAACTAATAAACCACTAGTCGCGACGTTTGCTTTGTCGTCCCGCCACTCGTTTTCCCCCTCCTCGACGAGAAACGCTCTTCTGCTGGCGCTGAAGTTCTGCAGGCTGCGGCGTCGGAGTAGACTGACTTGGTCCGCCGGGCGTCGTCTGCTGGCTGGCGTCGGGAGTCCTTTGCTGGCCGCCCGTCGGAGTGCGGACGTCGGGCGTCGGAGTGTGGACGTCGGCCGTCGGAGTCTGCTGGATGTGGGATGACGGAGCCTGCTGCGAACTCTGCGGAAATTGGGACATGAACGAGCTAAGGTTGAGGCCGGGCACCTGACTCTGTATTGTCTCGGCGAACGCGGCGAGGGTCGATGCCAACACCTCCTGCGAGACATATCCTGGTTGCGACGTCCCAGCCTCCGAACCGTAGACTTCGGCGACTTCAGCCGCCATCTGTGCTCCCTGTGGCACCAAACGTCCGACGCCGGTCAAGTGATCAGTCCGCGAACCCATAATATCGCGGATCGCCTGCTGCTCTAGAACGGAAATATCAACGTCCGCTCCTTGGTGCTCAGCCTCCGCTCGCAACGTGTTGAACCTAGCGACCAGTCGATCCTGATATAATTAACTAGTTAGTATATATTAATCGAAAAATAAGAAAAATAAATGTAAACTTACATAACGTGCGGAGGCTTCAGGAGTCAGCCATTCAGACTTGTCGGACTGATGTTGGCGCTTGTAGTTCGCAAACAAGCTCTCGAATACGCCTGTCTCGACGCTCTTGTACAGTTTGCTCTTCCTCATCGGGTGTAACAACGGCAAGAATCGACGATGATCGCAGTAAACAATCTTGTTTCGAGCCTTGAAAGATGGTGTGTCGTTGTTACACGTCGGACAAGTAAGGTACCCTTGACCACTCCATCCCGACAAACTGCTTCTTGCTGGAAAATCATTCACCGTCCATAGAAGTACGGAAAACAACCTGAATAGCTCACCGGTCGAACCATCTCTCAACACAACACCGGTTTCCCACAATTCCTTCAGCTCATCAATCAGCGGTCGTAAGAAAACATCCATGTCTTTACCCGGCGCACTACGACCTGGTATAAGCAATGTTAACATCAAGTACGATGTTTTCATGCACAACCACGGCGGTAAATTGTACGCAGTCAAGACTACCGGCCACATACTGTACGATAAACTCATGTCACCAAATGGGTTGAAACCATCGGCGGCAAGTCCAAGCCGGACGTTCCTCGGTTCTGCCGCAAACATGGGATATTTTCGGTCGATCTCCTTCCACGTTGCTCCGTCAGCAGGATGTCGCAGTACACCATCCTCTTTAATGCGTTCATTCTCGTGCCACTGCATCTCTAGAGCTGTGTGCCGACTCGCGTACAGTCGCTTAAGTCGATCTTTCAGTGGAAAGTAGCGCAACACTTTATGCGCTACTTTTTTTCCACCGTCTTTCATCAGCCACCGACTCTCATTACAAACTAGACACTCGTCTAGATTGGCGTTGTCCTTCCAAAACAACGCGCAATCGTGTTTGCAAACGTGAATCGACTCGTAACCCATACCAAATCGACGCAATTTCGCCTTTGCTTCATAATGTGACTCTGGAATCGTGTTGTCGATCGGATGAGATTTTTTCAGTACTTTCAGAAGCTGATCAAACGACTTATTCGTCCACTTGTTCATCACTTTCAAATGCATCAACGTGACAACAAATGAGAGTGACGAATACTCCGTACAACCCGGCCATAATTCTGTGTTCAGGTCGTTGAAAAGGTCATCGAACTGTCCACTCTGGTATTCTACATTCGGGTCAATACTGTCATCGTCACCGTCTACGTCGTTGTGATCTAAGATATCGTGTACAGCATCAAACATCCCTCCTCCTCTGTACTCCGTCTGATACTGCATTACGTCATCTTCTTCCTCCCCGTGAAAGTTCCACCTCGTGTAATTCCTCTTAAATCCTCTGATAAAGAGATGATTCTCTATATCAGGAATTTTTTGCATCAACACGTTGTTACACCTCTTGCATGGACACTTAACTCGTCCTTCGACATTTACGTGTTGTCGGGCCATTGCCATGAACTCTGTCATGCCAGCCGCAAACTCAACGCTTAAACGTTGGTCCTCGATTATCCAATTCCTATTTGGATAACTCATTTTACCTATAGATTGAACATTTCAAAATTTAGTAGTTTTCGGATTTTATTTTATAATTTCACGATCGATCCTACCGAAATTTCGACAGAACCTCCCCTATAAACTTAACAACCCGGCATCAAGCGTTTAACTAAAACCTGCATAGAAACATCCTAAAACTAACAATAAATCCAACCTCAGTGGTTCGATTATTAAAATTCATAATCCATCACATTTTTAATCATTTCTAACAACAATTAAATACAATTCCATTTAATTTACATAAACTAACTAATTGTTTTTACATAATTTTACCAAATATAAAATTTATAACAAATATATAATTCATTTATAATTTATAAAATTTATAACAAATATTTATAATTCATTTATAATTTATAAAATTTATATTTGGTATAACAAATATATAATTCTAAAAATATAAATTATAACAAATTTCTAAACTAAAAATATATAATTCATTTATAACTAATTTATACTTATATAATTCATTTATAACTAAAATTATAACTAAAAAATATATAACAAACATTTATAACTAAAATTATATAATTCATTTATAACTAATTTATAACAAATATATAACTAAAGTTTATAACTAATTTATACTTATATAATTCATTTATAACTAAAATTATAACTAAAAAATATATAACAAACATTTATAACTAAAATTATATAATTCATTTATAACTAATTTATAACAAATATATAACTAAAGTTTATAACTAATTTATACTTATATAATTCATTTATAACTAAAATTATAACTAAAAAATATATAACAAACATTTATAACTAAAATTATATAATTCATTTATAACTAATTTATAACAAATATATAACTAAAGTTTATAATCCTATAACTAATTAAAATAAATTTATAACTAAAGTTTATAATCCTATATATATTAATCATATACAACTAATATATAACTAATATATACATAAATTTATAACTAATATATATTAATCCTATAACTAACTAACTAATATATATATATATATATATATATAGTTTTAAAAAAAAAACTTACCGATCGATCGGACAAAAAGAAGAAGAGCGCGCGCGGCCAGAGAAGGGGAGCGGCGTCGGCGTCGGTGGTGGAGCGGCGTCGGTGGTGGAGCGGCGTCGGCGTCGGCGGCGGAGCGGCGGAGGAGCGGCAGAGGATGAGCTGTAATGGGAGAGAGAGGGACTTTAGGAGAGAGATGTGAGGAGAGAGAGAGAAGTAGTGAGGAGAGAGACTTACCGGCGAGGCACACGGCGGAGGAGCGTCGGCGACACACGGCGGACGAGGCACACAGCGGAGGAGGGAGAAAGTAGAGAGAGAAATGGAAGTTAGGGTTTCTGAGCGAATGGGGAAGCTGGGTCGCGTTTCTGGTATTTAAAGACATTTACCGACGATTTTTTCGTCGCTAAATGATTTCGGTTCGTCGCTAAATGAACTTACGTTAACCAGACATTTAGCGACGATGAAATCGTCGCTATTAGTAAATTTCACACATTTAGCGACGATTTTTTCGTCGCTAAATCATTTCGTTTTAATTTAATGGGAGGGATTTTTCCCTCTTTAAAATTCGTCAAAATTGGATGACATTTAGCGACGATTATTTCGTCGCTAATTGTATAGCGACGATAAAACAATCCTTAGCGACGATTTTCTCGTCGCTAAATGTTTTCGTCTTAATTAAATTGGAGGGATTTTTCCCTCTTTAAAATTCGAAATTAATTCAACATTTTTAGCGACGAAATTTTCGTCGCTAAATGAATTCAGAAATAATTAGCGACGAATTTATCGTCGCTAATTATTTTCCCGCGAACTTAGCGACGACAAAAAAGAATTAGCGACGATTAAGTCGTCGCTAATTATCTTTGCCGCCAAACTTTAATATTTTTCGCACCAAAGAATTAGCAACGATTTTATCGTCGCTAAAAGGGTGATTAGCGACGATTTATTAGCGACGATTAAGTCGTCGCTAATAGTTTCGTCACTAAATGTGTTATTTCTTGTAGTGTGTCTACCGGTTTCTCGGTGATATCCGGTTTAGTTATTTTAATTTACTTATTTTTTTATCTCTTGTCTACATGTTTATATATTAGTTTTGTTGTATATTTATTTAAAGGTCCATTAGGTATATAGCCAACTTAAATGTTTCCTTTTGTAAAATAGCAAACGTTTTGTAAATATTAAGTAAATTGCCATTGCATTTTATATACGCTTATTTACAAGCATATATTTACAAAATACCCGGAAGAAGTATAACCACTACTACAAATTGTGGATTACACAAAGGATTTTTCACAACACTTAATTTAAGTATTGTACGATTGGCTATTTTGTTAAACCCCGTCATTTAAGCTGGTTATTTTGTTATTTTTTTTATTTATTTAATTTAATCATTATGTAATTTGTCTATTATTTTTCCGCCTATTATTAGCAACATGGCTAACATTTGAATATGGACCTCGGCATATAGGTTATTGCTTATGCATCTTCAACGTTGATTGATTTTAAAGTTTCAATACTTGGACTGGCTTATGATCCCTACAAATGAAATCGTTCAGTTCGTGTATATGATCACACTTAAACACATCAGTCATATTAATTTGCATCAATATAAACAGTTACGTACGCCTTTTCAATAGTAGATTACGTAGAGTTTGTTAGAGAAATAATGTCGTATGGTTGTTGTCGTTTTACTTGCCTAAAAAAATGGCAATCCAGTTCATTTCCCACTCTTATAGTTGTCGTTTCCTACTTAATCTGTTTTGCGTAGTTTATTGTAATGTCAGAGTTAATTAGGAAGCTTGTTATTCTCTTCTTCACTGTATATGTACTGAACGAGCTTAGCTCAGTGAACATGAATTGAGAGTTCCTCTTCTCTACAATTCTTTATCGTTCACTCTCTTTACGTTATACAATATTATCAAAAGAACATTCAACTCAAGTTAATTTCTCAACTACCCTATGACACTGAACTACCTTATTCACAGCTGTAAAGAAAGTATAGGATATACCGAACATTATGCTAAGATCAATCAACACCAGTGCGTACCGCCGTACTACGTTAAACATCTGCCGATACCAAATAGTTTTTTTTTTCATTTTTATTTTTATTTAATGGCTGTATATATATCCACCACTAAAATTTCAACACCTACAGATAATGATGAAGGGTCTTATGCATGTTGTAGACAAAATAAGTGAACAACCAGCTGTGACGACAGATATGGATAATAGATTGTACGAATTACTCAGTCTCTGCTCACGATTCTGCTCAAATACAGTAAACGAAATAGAAATTAATATATGCATACATATACATATACATATACGTATGATATACATACATATTTATGTGTAATTTTCTCGTAAAAATAGAAATACATACATATTACATACATAGCGTTTGTTTATATTACATATGAACAATATCTAACTATAGAGCCAAAGAACTTGAAACAGAACAGAACTATATATAGTCTTTTGTGAACGGTCGGAATCGGATTTTGGAGAATTTAGTTGGATTGTGCTGTCTGAAGAGATCTTGGGCATTGGGGGGCCCAAGATTGATGATCCTTCACTTGCATGTCTGTCACTCTTGTACCCACTTAACTTTTTCTACTTGGAGAACTCATTTTTTTTTTAGAGAACTTGGAGAACTCATTTATACACACATTTATATGTACAAAAAAGAAATAATAATAAATTACGTCGAGACACTTAATTATATACGTAAATATATATAATAACTAAACCATTTTTTTTTTCTGTAGTCATGGTACAAATACGAATTAAATACTAAAGGATTTTATTTAACATACAGCTGATATGCACATATAATTGAAATGGTAAAGAGATAATCTAAATGTCATATAACTAAATAAATATATAGCATAGCAGGGGGATAATATATATATATATATATATATATATATATATATATATATATGTCTTTTGGATTGCGATCAGGAGCACAGTTATCCAAATTTCTCTTGAATCCGGTGGATTATCACTTTCACAATACAACAAAAAGTACACATTCCATTAAAAAAAAATTAGTGGTTGGTTCATCATCATCGTAAGAGTGCTGTGTCACTTATGACAAACTGTAACATTCCCTCAATTTTCATATAGACAAAGCACTGAGAGCAGTATATAAATAAAATGATAAATGTATATATAAACTTCTCTCTGAAAGAGAAACAAAAAAATCCCTATTTTGAATGATCTACGTAATTAATTCAAACTAGCAAAACCACTTCCAAGATTGTCCACATAAAATAATCAATTTATTTGAAGACAAAAAGATGTGGGAATGGGGGAAAAAATATACAAACTTCGGTCCCGTCAAACGGTTCACACAAAACTGTGTGTGTGTGTGTGTGTGTGTGTGTGTGTGTGTGTGTGTGTGTGTGTGTGTGTGAGAGAGACAGAGAGAGAGAAAGAGAGAGACTAGTAAAAAAATATTGAGAGAGAGAGAGAGTAGTAAAAAATATTTTATCATCAAACTGTAATATATTTTACTTGTCTGTCTATTCATAGCGAAATAAAAAAAAAGTTAAATAATTTTGATAGTTTTACCCATTTCGCTAAAGTTGTCAATTTCTCCCACTTTCATGCCATCTTACCATATAGAGTATTCTCTCTTTTCTGGTTTAGAGAATTTGCATCTTTTGATATAATTCACAAAATCCAACATCATAATATATCTCATATATACGTATAGCACTGTTAGTTGACAACGAAAAAAATAAGAAATCAACAAAGAAAAAAAAATGTACATAGAAAGTTGTGAATCGAGATATGAAGAAATTACGTCGTAATTAAATTTCCGATACAGCGTCATCAAGATTCGCAGTTGCCAAACCTAAATGGATTTGCATGTGAATCTTGATGACGCTGCGCCAGAAAATAACGATTGCCAAGATGATTCGGAGGCAAACCTAAAAATTGTATCGTCTGTGTATAAATATATATATATATATATATATATATATATATATATATATATATATAACATGAATCTTATAAACTGTCGAAAGATACAGAGAGGGAGCTAAATGGAAAAGTAAAAGCTTAAGCCCAAAGCAGAAAACAACATGTGTTACGGGATAAATTAGTCAGACACCGAGCAGGATAGTCGGACTCCCGAGCAGCGAGAGGAATCCAGCACCGAGCTCAAGTTAAGTAAACCCAAGGGCCATCCATTGAAAAGGAACGAACCGTTCATAAGTCAAGAACGAAACCCACCGATCAGAACTTCGGAGAGAAGAGAAGAACGTGAGTTAAAGACTAGTCAAAACCAAAAGAAAACATGTTTCAAACCCTAAAACGCACACCTTGACGGTTCAGGAACCATACGAAGAGTAATAACCGCCCACCTCAGCAAGAGGGAAGAGACAGTTACCCAAAACCGTCCAGAACGTGGGATTGATCACCCCACGTTCCCCAGAATAACCGTCAGAGACACGTCCACGAGGCTACACCGGACGAGTATAAATAGAGGCTGCGGCACAAAACTAAAGACAGAGTTTTTTACTTACTTTCAATCACTTAGAACCTCTAGAAAACACTGCTCTCTTGTATTAGATTCGTCTGTATAAAGAAAAAGTCTTACCTAAGTCATCTCTGTACTCGGAGTCACTGTACTCGGAGTTTGTGTATTTTCGTGAGATATTGTTGTACTAATTTTTCAGGTCAACAGTTGGCGCTAGAAGGAGGGGAGCTAAAGAATATGGCTAGCTCATCCACCCCGATCACTGTCCCCAACCAGGAGACGGAGATAGAACATCACAATCGCACTTTGCCTCTCACCCTGGAGGAAATAGCTGAACTTCTCCCAGAACCTAGTCTCGAAGAACAATTCAGACAGATGCAAGAGCGTCTTTCGGTCTTAGAGGCGAATAACAAGGAACTGAAGAGAAGGCTGCAAGCAAAGAAAGTCACACTGCGAAGCGCGGTAGTGATCCCAGATGAAGAACCCTCACACCGATCAGGGAAAGAACCCGTCGGGCAGGATCCGCAGGTTAAGAAATCTCGGAAACATGCTAAAGATCGGTATGAGAGGATGGAAGATGACTCTGAATCCGAGAAAGAGCAGTCCAATCAGGAAAAGATTCCTGATCGGTACCATCCCACTATGGACAGAGGTCATTCAAACACTTTCAGAAATAGCATGGTAAGCTCGGAAACTGAAGACAGCGCGAGCACCGACAAAACAAATTTTAGAAGATTGGAGCGTCGAATCGAAGAAGTGGCCCTAGGTCAGAAGGAGTCTATCCCGAAGGTTGGAGAAGCTGTCTCCCCTTTCACAGCACGCGTGTTAGAACACCCGCTGCCTGATCGTTTCAGGATGCCGAGCATCCCAGTATACGATGGGAAGACCGACCCAGGAGACCATCTAGACACCTTTTCTTCTTGGATGCTGTTGCAAGGGGCCGGACCAGAGGTTATGTGCAGAGCATTCTCTATCACTTTAACTGGCTCAGCCAAAAGGTGGTATAGAAAGCTAAAGCCAAACTCCGTAGGGTCCTGGAAGCAGTTATCCAGAAAATTCATGGAACAGTTTGTCGGCTCCAGCTCGGGGAAAACTCCCAAAGAAAGGCTGCTAGCGGTGAGACAAGCCCATGACGAATCTCTAAAAGATTTTATTAATCGCTACTCGGAGCAAGCTCTTCAAGTTGACGATCTGAACGAAGACTTTAAGCTCTTCGGGATCTCCTCCGGCGTCCGAACAGAATAAGAATTCTGGTGGTCACTTCAGAAGACTACACTACTACAAATGTTGGATTATACAACACACTTTCTACAACGCTTAACATAAGCGTTGTAGAAACTAGGGATTCTACAACGCTTAACATAAGCGTTGTAGAAACATAGTGTTTCTACAACGCTTATGGCTAAGCGTTGTAGAATCTCGGTGTTTCTACAACGCTTATGGATAAGCGTTGTAGAATCTGATGGTTTCTACAACGCTTAAAGTTAAGCGTTGTAGAAACTTAGTTATTCTACAACACTTTTGTTAAGCGTTGTAGAAGTACTTAAATTTCAGATTTTCCACAACGTTTACACAATCCGTTGTAGAATCCTCGCCGCGGCACCACGTGATTTATGCCTCGGCGAGGACTTTCTACAACGCATAGTCAAAGCGTTGTAGAAGGATGGGCCTCGCCGCGGCACAATTTCAACATCGCCGCGGCGACCATTCTACAACGCTATTTACAAGCGTTGTAGAATCTATTCGCCGCGGCGATAGATATTTCTCGCCGCGGCGACATAAGTTTCGCCGCGGCTAGAAATATCCTGCGCCGCGGCGAGATGGATACCGTGGCCAAGCAGTTTTTTAAGAAACTGTCTCGCCGCGGCGACTGAGGAATCTAGCCGCGGCGAGACGTTCCTACAACGGTTATAATAACCGTTGTAGGAACGTCTCGCCGCGGCGAAGACATATTTTCGCCGCGGCGAGATTTTTTAGGTTTTCACTATAAAAGGCCGTTTTCAGTTTTTTTCTCATTTTTTCCAATACCCACACATGAGACAACCATTTTCGGCCGCATCTTTTCAGTTTTTCTCTTCCAAAATCCCTCGCCACGTCCTCGCCGCCCAAAAATCTCGCCGTCGCCTTGTCCTCGCCGCCAACTCTCTCTCGCCTTGTCCTCGCCGCCATTTTTCTCTCGCCGTGCTTCCTCTAGCGCCTCTCTCTCTCTCTCTCTCTCTTGCCGCCTCATTGTAAGGTATGATTTTAAAAGTTTTTTAAGGTGGTTTATTGATTTAATTTCGTGTTGTTGATATGGATTTCTTGTGTTTACCCGAATTGCATATAGTTTGATTTTTTTAGTTCACAAATTTAGGGTTTTGTTTGATTTTCTCTTTTTGGAACAAGAAATTAGGGTTTAGGTTAGTGGAATTTGAATGAGTGAATTTAGGTTAGTGGAATTTGAATGAGTGAATTTAGTGAAATTATGGTTTTGTTGATATGAATGAATTTGTATGAGAATTTGAGTTAAATTGAAATGTCCGGATTGTGTTTGACATATTGTTACATAGGTTTGTGGTTAAAATGGTTATGTACATTAATGTTGAGATTGAATTGTTTATGAATTTGTGATTGATCGATTTGTTCAATGAATTTGTGACATATTGTTACATAGATGTTTAAATATATATTCTTGGAATTGATATATAATTTGTTATATGTTAATTGTACAATTGTTTATGATTATGTTTTGTAGGAGCTTGAAAATGCGTCGAACTAAAAACACGGCGGTCCCCAAGGCTCCGAGCTCTTCCAGAGGTCAGAGTAAAGTAAAAGGCAAGCGACCTCGTCAACAGTCTCCCGAAGAGGAATACAACTCGAGTATCTTTACTAGCAAGGTCGCGGAGGAACGCTACGACAAAATCTTGCCGCGTAACATTATCCATGAGAGAGGATTCACACTAAGCAATACGTCGGATATAGGAAAGCAAATCCGCAACAGCATAGTTGGTCATGATTGGGGGAGGTACTGTGCTGTACCCGAGTTCGAATCGAACATCAACTTTGTGTACGAATTCTACGCAAACTTGCCGGACTCCCAAGGTGATGTTGTGACGGTCCGTGGGAAACCGGTCGATATGAGTATCGAAGCTATCAACGATCTTCTTGGGACCCCAGATGTGCCTTTCGAGAACGAGGGCTATCGAGAATGGCTAAGAAGTTGCAGCCATGAGGAGATGTCGCGGGTGTTGTGCATTCCGGGAGAGGATTGGGTCACTGAAAAAGGAAAAAGGGTACTCAAGCGTGACCAACTCACCAGGATCGCTAAAGCGTGGATTTACTTTGTTTGCGCGCGTCTCTATCCGATCAAGCACTTCACCACTCTCGACGAGAATCGTATCCAGGTGTTGTTCTGCATTGTTAAAGGCCTTTCCATTAACGCCGGTCGATTCATCTATAATTGGATGAAGAAACTCGACTATACTAATGAACGACACGGTTTGCCATATCCGGCGATCATTACCGGCCTTTGTACAAATGCGGGGGTACCACGCTCGAAAAGGGATACGATCCACAGTTCAATGGGGCCTATTACGGATTCCATTATCGAGCGGTACAAGATTAGGGAGGATCCACAAGCGGAGGGAGCGGAAGAAGCGGAGGCCGCGGAGGAAGAGGGGGAAGAGGGGGAAGCGGAGCCCCTATTGCGCTTACCAGCACCTCCGGTAATCGACCCCGCCACCATCGACTACATTGCTCATTGCTCCAACTATCTCGTCGGCGGGTTCCAACACACGCAACAGTACATGCACCAACAAGCGGAGTATGGCGCCTCTCACATCAACCAGTTGAATGAACTCTACTCTCGGTGGGACATTGATGCGGGGCAAACTGGGCTACAGTTTCAAGAATGTTGAAATCACCGAAACAGACAAAAGAGTAGTGTTTTCTGAGTGGAATCGACCTAGTAAACAAGACCCACAAAGTGGGGTCTTGGGATTTAAGCCGAATTCTGACGTTTAGGCTTTCAAAATGGACGGTTTAGTTTCTGCCCGATTTTGTAACTCTTCAGTTTTTATTTTTAATTTTCGAGGTATTAATGTGTGTTGAATTGTATTTATTCCTAATTACATTCATCGGTTTTAGGTATGTAAAAGGTCTCAAGATGCACTATAAATCTTGGTGACTTGTTTTGTAAAAGATAGATTTTTGATGAAATGAAAAATTGAAACTTGAGTGTTTCTCCCAAATCCGAGCGTCGTGAGCGAGCTCCGAGTTGATGCCCGAAAACCGGCATTCGTGCGCGAATCAACGGTGATTGGATGCCCCGAGTCTAGCATTCACGAGCGAATCAATAGGCGAAGGAAGGTTCTTCGATCGGTTATTCGTGCGCGAATCAACGATCAAGTTCGACTATCCGGTTACGTTACTTTTTATTTTGGTTTTTATTAAATCAATCTCCTATCTTTGAATCCTCCGCTGCATCAGTTGGTATCAGAGCCGAAGACGATCGTGAATCATGCAGATTTTTGCTGGATTCATTGACGACGACTCACACGTGTTCAAGATTGATGTCGAAGAAAAAGAATATTTCTTTGATCCAATCGGTGATCCTATCTACGATGAAAGCGACGATGAAGAAGAAATAATTGGTGAGCAATTGAGCAGTCCAAATTTTTATGAAGAACAAGAAGATGAAGAAGAAAAACAAGAAGTCGTGAAGATAGCTATCGCTCCAACGATTAATAGTCAAGCCGATCGAGCCCATGATGACTTCGTTGATGTGCCCTTTTTGTTTGAAGTGGTGTTTCGATCATCAGAATTCAAGAATACCATCATCCTCCTTCCACACCACCTAAAGATGCATCGAATTCGAGGACGAATTCTGTCAAACACGGGGAGAATGATGCGGGGCAAACTGGGCTACAGTTTCAAGAATGTTGAAATCACCGAAACAGACAAAAGAGTAGTGTTTTCTGAGTGGAATCGACCTAGTAAACAAGACCCACAAAGTGGGGTCTTGGGATTTAAGCCGAATTCTGACGTTTAGGCTTTCAAAATGGACGGTTTAGTTTCTGCCCGATTTTGTAACTCTTCAGTTTTTATTTTTAATTTTCGAGGTATTAATGTGTGTTGAATTGTATTTATTCCTAATTACATTCATCGGTTTTAGGTATGTAAAAGGTCTCAAGATGCACTATAAATCTTGGTGACTTGTTTTGTAAAAGATAGATTTTTGATGAAATGAAAAATTGAAACTTGAGTGTTTCTCCCAAATCCGAGCGTCGTGAGCGAGCTCCGAGTTGATGCCCGAAAACCGGCATTCGTGCGCGAATCAACGGTGATTGGATGCCCCGAGTCTAGCATTCACGAGCGAATCAATAGGCGAAGGAAGGTTCTTCGATCGGTTATTCGTGCGCGAATCAACGATCAAGTTCGACTATCCGGTTACGTTACTTTTTATTTTGGTTTTTATTAAATCAATCTCCTATCTTTGAATCCTCCGCTGCATCAGACATCAACCAAGAGAATCAGGTGTTATTTCCTCCATATCCTCAGTACTCCGACTATCCGTACGCACCACCAGAGTGGCCACCGCGTATGGCACCTCCTCAATATCCTGCGAACCCACCACCACCACCACCGAATGACGAGTAAATTTCAACAACCAACAACACCAACTCTTCCATATGAATTTCAAACTCTTTTTAAATTTAAGTTTCAGTTTAAGACTCGCTTGGTTTGTTTATGTTTATGACTAGATTACTGTGTTTTATTTGTGTGTTTGAGACTTCAGTCTTTGTTTGAGACTCGTTTGGTGTGTTTTATTTCATATATGTTTGAAACTTGATGTTATATGTTTAAGACTAGTTTTGTTTGTTTTATTGATTGTAGAAATTTTAATTGGATCATTTTTAGTTGGAGAACAGGTTAAATATTGGAAAAAAAAAGTGAATGATTAGGTGGTAGAGTGCTTCTTCGCTGCGGCTAGGTACCTTTCTCGCCGCGGCGTGACTAGTCTCGCCGCGGCACCGTATAGTCCCCGCCGCGGCGAGTGCTTAACGCCGCGGCTAAAATATTACTTCGCCGCAGCGAGATTTTCATTTTTTTAATACCGAGAGTCTATAGTGAGCTCGGCCGGGCGAGGCGAACTGACGAGCTCGACCGGGCGAGGCGAGCTGACGAGCTCGGCCAGGCGAGGCGAGCTGATGAGCTCAGCCAGGGCGAGGCGAGCTGATGAGTTCGGCCAGGCGAGGCGAGCTGATGAGCTCGGCCGGGCGAGGCGAGCTGATGAGCTCGGCCGGGCGAGGCGAGCTGATGAGCTCGGCCGGGTGAGGCGAGCTGGTGAGCTCGGCCGGGCGAGGCGAGCTGACGAGCTCGACCGGGCGAGGCGAGCAGACGAGCTCGGCCAGGCGAGGCGAGCTGATGAGCTCAGCCAGGGCGAGGCGAGCTGATGAGTTCGGCCGGGCGAGGCGAGCTGATGAGCTCGGTCGGGCGAGGCGAGTTGATGAGCTCGGCCGGGCGAGGCGAGCTGATGAGCTCGGCCAGGCGAGGGGAGCTGGTGAGCTCGGCCGGGCGAGGCGAACTGACGAGCTCGACCGGGCGAGGCGAGCTGACGAGCTCGGCCAGGCGAGGCGAGTCAAGACATTGTCTCGCCGCGGCGAGGTAATATTCCCGCCGCGGCGGGATATCCTCGCCGCGGCATGTAATATACGTTGCCGCGGCGAGGTTTCTACAACGCCTCTTTAAGCGTTGTAGAAGGGTCCTCGCCGCGGCAGGATTTATATTTCGCCGCGGCGAGATTTTCATTTTTTTATACCGAGAGTCTGTATTTTTCAAGACATTGTCTCGCCGCGGCGAGGTAATATTCCCGCCGCGGCGGGATATCCTCGCCGCGGCATGTAATATACGTTGCCGCTGCGAGGTTTCTACAACGCCTGTTTAAGCGTTGTAGAAGGGTCCTCGCCGCGGCAGGATTTGTATTTCACCGCGGCGAGATTTTCATTTTTTAATACCGAGAGTCTGTGTTTTTAAAGAACTTGTCTCACCGCGGCGAGGTTATTTTCCTGCCGCGGCGTGATATCCTCGCCGCGGCATGGAATATACGTTGCCGCGGCGAGTGCTTAACGCCGCGGCTAAAATATTACTTCGCCCCAGTGAGATTTTCATTTTTTTAATACCGAGAGTCTGTAGTGAGCTCGGCCGGGCGAGGCGAACTGACGAGCTCGACCGGGCGAGGCGAGCTGACGAGCTCGGCCAGGCGAGGCGAGCTGATGAGCTCAGCCAGGCGAGGCGAGCTGATGAGCTCGGCCAGGCGAGGCGAGCTAATGAGCTCGGCCGGGCGAGGCGAGCTGATGAGCTCGGCCAGGCGAGGCGAGCTGGTGAGCTCGGCCGGGCGAGGCGAGCTGACGAGCTCGGCCGGGCGAGGCGAACTGACGAGCTCGGCCGGGCGAGGCGAGCTGACGAGCTCGACCGGGCGAGGCGAGCTGATGAGTTCAGCCAAGCGAGGCGAGCTGATGAGCTCAGCCGGGCGAGGCGAGCTGATGAGCTCGGCCGGGCGAGGCGAGCTGATGAGCTCGGCCAGGCGAGGCGAGCTGGTGAGCTCGGCCGGGCGAGGCGAACTGACGAGCTCGACCGGGCGAGGCGAGCTGACGAGCTCGGCCAGGCGAGGCGAGTCAAGACATTGTCTCGCCGCGGCGAGGTAATATTCCCGCCGCGGCGGGATATCCTCGCCGCGGCATGTAATATACGTTGCCGCGGCGAGGTTTCTACAACGCCTGTTTAAGCGTTGTAGAAGGGTCCTCGCCGCGGCAGGATTTATATTTCGCCGCGGCGAGATTTTCATTTTTTTATACAGAGAGTCTGTATTTTTCAAGACATTGTCTCGCCGCGGCGAGGTAATATTCCCGCCGCGGCGGGATATCCTTGCCGCGGCATGTAATATACGTTGCCGCGGCGAGGTTTCTACAACGCCTGTTTAAGCGTTGTAGAAGGGTCCTCGCCGCGGCAGGATTTGTATTTCGCCGCGGCGAGATTTTCATTTTTAAATACCGAGAGTCTGTGTTTTTAAAGAACTTGTCTCGCCGCGGCGAGGTTATTTTCCTGCCGCGGCGTGATATCCTCGCCGCGGCATGGAATATACGTTGCCGCGGCGAGGTTTCTACAACGCTTGTTTAAGCGTTGTAGAAGGGTCCTCGCCGCGGCAGGATTTGTATTTCGCCGCGGCGAGATGATCCTGCCGCGGCGAGATGATCCTGCCACGGCGAGAGTTGTACTCAGCCGCGGCGATGTCGGAGAAATGTAATTTTAATGTAAATGACATTGTATAGAGAAATTTTGAATGGAAAATAACGTTGTCTACAGGAGAATAACATCAAATCCAAAATGAAAATACATTATCTAAATGTTCAATATTAAACAAAAATAGGATCTATATCCTTACGAAGTAGATGTGAAACATCGTCATTATCAAGATCATCCACCTCTTGATCAATTGGCGGTAATCCTGATGTGAACGGAGGAATGCTAGACATGTCTTCGTCTTCTTCTTCGTTACCGTTTCTCGCTTTCATATGAACCACTAACGATAACTCAGGATTTGCTGGATCCGAAACATAAAACACTTGACTTGCTTGCGAAGCCAAAATAAATGAATCATTCTCGTAGCCAATCCGTCTAAAGTCGACAATTGTAACTCCATCATTATCAATTTTAACGTGATTATTGTCTGCCCATTTGCACTTGAATAATGCGACTCGCAACCCGCAATAATCAAGTTCCCAAATATCTTCAATGTATCCGTAATACTTCATAAAAGCATGTTTTGGATTCTTATCTTTTGCCGACGAAACATGTAAAGCTTCCGCAAACAATGTAACACCACTATTTTGTACGGGATGCTTATTGTCTCGTTCCTTTGTGTAAAATGTAAAACCATTAACAGACCAAGCAGTGTACCTTGTAACCATTGAGGAAGGCCCGCCAGATAGTTTACTCAACGTAGATGAATGTCCTGCCTCTTTAAATATGCGTTTTCCAAGCCAGTTTTGAAACAAACGGTTGTGCTCTTCTTGCAACCATTTTTCATTTCTACCCTTCTTTGGATTATTCACTCTCAACTCATTCAAATGAATATCAACAAATGGCTTGACCTCGGAAACGTTGTGTAGCACATGGAGACTTGCTTGCTCCCATTCTTTTCGGTTGACGATCGAATAAGTACCTATAATGATACAAATACTTAAAAATAATGTTCATATATAATTTAAATAAACAAATAAAGTGTTAAAAAAATACCTTTAGATAGAGGTTTTGAATCAAAATTGGTATTCTTGGGTAACCCAATTTCGTCTGTTTTAGCTAAATACTCAGAACAAAACTCAACCGACTCTTCTGCTATGTAATTTTCAACTATGCTTCCTTCTGGCCTATTGTAGTTCTTCACGTAGCTTTTCAACACTTTCATATAACGTTCGATTGGATACATCCACCGTAAAAATACGGGCCCTCCTAATTTCACTTCACGTACCAAGTGGACGGTTAAGTGGATCATTATGTCGAAAAACGAAGGTGGAAAGATCTTTTCGAGCAAGCACAGAGTTTTCACCAATTCTGACTGCATTAAATCCAATCGAGTTGGATCGATGACCTTCGAGCAAATCGAGTTAAAGAATACACATATCTTTGATATTGCAAACCTCACATCTTTTGGCACAATTCCTCGCAAAGCAAGAGGCAACATTTGTTGTAGCAGCACATGACAGTCGTGCGTCTTCATTCCAGTGAGCCTCAAATCTTTCAAAGACACGAACCTCTTATAGTTTGACGAATGACCTTCGGGGACTTTAATAGAAGCAAACCAGTTACACAATTTCTTCTTCTCCTTTCGATCTAGAGTGTACTTTGCCGGTGGTAATTTTGTTTTTTTCCCACCCCCCTCCTCGGGATGCAAAATGCTTCTTATATTCATCTCTTTGAGATCCAATCGAGATTGTATTCCGTCTTTCGATTTATTTGGATCATCAAGAAGTGTACCAATAAGCGATTCGCAAACATTTTTCTCGATGTGCATAACATCCAGACAATGCCGGACGTAGTGTGTCTTCCAATAAGGAAGGTCGTAGAAAATCGATTTCTTCTTCCAAGGATTCTCTTTGAACGATTCTTTAGTACATATCATCAATATCATCTTCAACATCATCCTCATTTGCCGTAGAACGAAAAACCTCACCATGGTAGAACCATCTTTGATACGAGGTCATTATTCCATATGCAAACAAATGGGTCCGAACGACATCAATCGAAAAATGTCTATGATTTCCACATTTAATACAAGGACAACGAATAGATTTCAAATCTACCATGTTCTCTCTAGCAAAATCACAAAACTCATCTACACCTTTCCGATATATCTCATTCAATCTATTCTCCCACATCCACTTCCTCATATTCATAGAAAAACCCTAATTATACAAAAAATTACCAATTCTAATTAGTAAACTATCAAGAGAACAACAATTAGAAGAAGTTAAAGAAGAACTTACAAGATTTGAATGTGTAGATGAGACTAGTAAACGAGGACGCTCTAGAATGAGTAGAAAAGGTACTGGAAATATTTTTTCGAGTGAGGTTATGAGAGAGTACAAAGTGAAAAAGACCAGAAATGAGAATTTATATCACCAGTCTCGTGTCATTCGCCGCGGCGGAAATTCTACTTCGCCGCGGCGAGACATTCTACAACGCTTCCAAAAGCGTTGTAGAATGTCCTCGCCGCGGCAAAAATATGCCTTCGCCGCGGCGACAAGTCACGCCGCGGCGAGGTACAAATCCCGCCGCGGCAGGAGTATTGCGCCGCGGCGGGAACACGTCGTCGCCGCGGCGAAAATCTTACCGAGAGCACCATGTTCCAGACATATAGGCTCGCCGCGGCATCATAAATTTTCGCCGCGGCGAGGGCATTCCTCGCCGCGGCGGGAAGTCTCTGTCGCCGCGGCGAGGCTTCTACAACGCTTATTTAAGCGTTGTAGAAAGATTTCGCCGCGGCGAGGTACAAATCCCGCCGCGGCAGGAGTATTGCGCCGCGGCGGGAACACGTCGTCGCCGCGGCGAAAATCTTACCGAGAGCACCATGTTCCAGACATATAGGCTCGCCGCGGCATCATAAATTTTCGCCGCGGCGAGGGCATTCCTCGCCGCGGCGGGAAGTCTCTGTCGCCGCGGCGAGGCTTCTACAACGCTTATTTAAGCGTTGTAGAAAGATTTCGCCGCGGCGGAAATTGTATACTGCCGCGGCGAGAACATCTAGGGTTACCTCGCCGCGGCGATGGCACATTTTCGCCGCGGCGAGACCTTTCTGGGTAAGTCTCGCCGCAGCGAGAATTTGGTGTCGCCGCGGCGAGGATCCTACAACGCTTATTAAAAGCTTTGTAGAAACATCTCGCCGCGGCGGGAAATACACGTCGCCGCGGCGAGTTCCTACAACGCTTAGAATAAGCGTTGTAGGAGCGTCTTAAAATCTGAAAATTTCAAATTTTTTTAACTACCCGCGCCCATTTCATATACTTAGCGTTTTTTTTTCAATTTTCCCTCATTTCTCATTCCTTTCATCTCTCTCGTCCCTCTCTCTCTCTCCGCCACTCTCTTCCCACCACTCTCTCTCTCTCTCCGCCCCTCTCTCCCCACCACTCTCTCTCTCTCGGCCCCTCTCTCTCTCTCCGTCCCTCACCTCGCTGAGCCCCCGCGCTCTCTCCCTCTCACTCATCCTTCTCCGCGCCCACGCCGTGCGCCCCCGCGCCCTCGCGCGCTCTCTCCCTCTCACTCATCTCTCTCCGCGCCACCACGCCGTGCGCCCTCTCTTCTCGCCGTCGCTCTGTCTCTGGCCACCACCCTCTTTTCTCGCCGCCCCTCTCTCTCCGGCCCTCATACTCTCTTTTCCCCGCCCCTCTCTCTCCAATCCTCACCCTCACTCATTGCCTCCACCTTGACCCCGCCCAGCCTCCACCTCGCCCCTGCCCCGCCTCCACATCGCCCAGCCCCGCCTCCATCTCGCC
Organism: Urtica dioica subsp. dioica; assembly: GCF_054948205.1. Taxonomy (NCBI): domain Eukaryota; kingdom Viridiplantae; phylum Streptophyta; class Magnoliopsida; order Rosales; family Urticaceae; genus Urtica; species Urtica dioica. Next base: position 36,624,671 of record NC_142758.1, read on the forward strand.
CAACCCCGCCTCCACCTCGCCTCTCGCTCGCCACGTCCTCGCCTTCACCGGGTATGTTATTTCCCAACTTGTTTTGAATTTAATTTGATTTATGTTATTATTTAGTTAGAATTTGGTATTTATTTGAAGTTAGGAAGAATTTGTATTGGATTTTAGTATATTGGGAAATATATTTGATATTAGATTGAATTGGGATTGAAATTGTGTTTTTGTTTAGAATCGGATTGGATTTGAGTTTATATTGTGATTGGAGTTGAGTTTATATTGGATTTTTGTTACATTTGAGTTGAAATTTTGATTACAATTGAGTTGAAAATTGAAATTATGTTTTGAATTTTGTTTATTAGATTCAATGTCGTCCACTACTACTACTTCTAGCGGTAGTGGTAAAAGAAAAATTAGAAGACAACTAGCGCTTAACTCCGATGAACAAGGAAAACGAAGAAACACTCTTATGGGTCGGGTTAATAAGGCTAAAACACTTGGTAAAAAAATCCCGGTACAATTTGATGATAAAGGGCAACCAATCGGTAAAGAGGGTGATGAGTTGTCGAGTTACTTTGGCGTGTTAGCAAGAGAACACGTTCCACTTTCGATGCGTGATTGGAGATGTAAAGACAACGCCCAAATTCAAGAACGGATTTGGAACGAAATGCAAGAAGGATTTACGATTCCTATCGAACAAAAACACGATTGCCTTATGAGAGTCGGAGAAGCCGCAAGGTTATTTCGTCATGAGATATACAACGATCTACTCAAAGACATAATCAACGAACCAATCGCCTTAAAGAGACCGACTTGTATTTTGAAATACTATACAAGTATCACCGAAGAAGATTGGATAGCATTTGTTGAGTATAGACGAACCGAAATGTTCAAACAAACATCGGAACATGGGAAATCAAATATCGGAAAAAGTGTGTACAAATCTCGAACGGGCCGAAATGGATATCGAAAGCTTGATCAAGAAAAGGTTAGATTCATTTTTTTCTTTTAGTTATTTCAAATGTTGCAATTACTTTTTAATTTATTATATAATTACTTTTTACTAGCATGACGAAACGGGGGAATGGCCTACGAAAGAGGAACTTTGGATTGACTCGCGAATGAAAGACGTAGATAACTACAAGGATGAGAAAGACAAATTGATGGGAGAAAAAATCGTAAGTTCTTTACCTTTGTTATAACAATTAACCTTGTAATTTTATTTTCAAATAATTTTATGTGTAGAAAACGTTATCACAACAAGCATCGCAAGGGACATGGTTGCCGGTATCGGGAAAGAGTGTTTTGCAAGAAGCTTTGGGAACGTCGCGAGTTTGCGGTCAATCCAAACACACGTCGCGTTTTAAGTACTTTGTTCCTCCAACGCCCAACGAAGAAGTAATGAAGATGCGTCGGGAAATGAGCGAGTTAAAGTCTTTGGTGATGAAGGCATTCGGTGGAAATGGTAGCATTAATGTCGAGTCGCCTAGTGTCGAGCAAGTGAAAGAGAATCTCAACGCGAATGTTGTTGATGATAAAGAGATGGCAAATGTTGAAGAACACGTCAATGAAGCGGTCTCTTTAGGTATGTTTAATTTTTTTTTATCTATTTATTAAAGATAAATGTTTTGGTATTAAGTTATTGATAAAATTCTTGATTCGCTTAGAACACGACGATGTTGATGATCGTCCGAAGATCGATCCTATCATTGTTGATGATCGTCCGAAGATCGATCCTATTGTTGTGGAAAAACCCAATAGTGTTCGTGCTAGTTGCTCTTTGAATCCAACCACGCCGGTGACACCGAGTTCAGATGAAAGCGTCGAGTGTCTTCTTTTCATTGATGACACCGAGTTCGGAGGCACAATTCATGTTGCAAATGGGCGAGCGTACATGAATGGAGGCGTAGTTCATTTCTCACCTTTGGAGGAAGGAAATTTACGCGTGGCCGTTTTGGGGGTTTTGATTAAAAAAGCAAAATTGCCAATTCCCACCGAAGAAGCTCAAACCGTTGAAGATGCTATAGGCGGGTTTGTCTCGTGGCCGAAGAGACTCATGGAAATGGACTCAGGAATAGAGAGTCGCAGTCCGGTTGTCAAACAACTCTCAAAGCTCGGTTTTGAGAGTGAAGCTAGCATCGATGATGCTAAGAAGATTCCGTACAAGGTGATTAATCCCAAGTATCGATTGCTCGCTCAACATGCCAACAAAGTAATGTTACCGGAAGGGGATGTGATTATGGTCGATGTTAGTCCAAGTCTCGCGGCTATCCCGATTCCGGTGTCATTTGAAGACATTTCCGATTTTTTGCAATACTTGGAAATTGGCGCGGGGAGCATAACGGTTTATATGGAGTAAGTTTTCTTTATATGCGTTTTTTAATATCAATATTCAATATTTAGTGTTTTGATCAACTAAATATTTGTTTGTCATAGCTATCTACGCTCGAGGCTAGAAAAGGCGAAGAAGACTCGAAATTTTTGTTTTATAAATCCGGGCTTAAGTTCGTATATCGAAAATGACGATGAGGAGGCTTATTTGTCAAAACGAGTCAAGGACGTTGGAAACGTGGTACGAGATTGCAAATTTGGTGAATTAGTTTTGATGCCGTATAACAAAGGTGCGCATTGGATGCTCGTTGTCCTCGACCTTTGGAGAAATAGCGCTATGTTCTTTGACCCGTTGAGAAATAAAATCCCAACCGATTTAAATCGATTGATAAAAAGGTAATATTTTGATTTCTTAAATAATTTTTATTATAAACCGTTCTAGATGTTTTTTCTCTTATAATCTCCGTGTTATATAGGGTTCTTGTTGATTTCAAGCTCGAGCATCAAAACGCCAATAGTAACGGGCAATCAACGTACATCAAGGCTTGGGACGCTCCGAGACAAACGGGAAACACAGAATGCGGGTATTTTGTCATTTCTTATATGCGTGATATAGTCGTAGGAGGTGTAGGAAAATTAGAAAATAAGAAATCCTATACGAAAGAGGATTTATAGAGAGTTAGAGAAGAATGGGTAACTTATGTACAAACATTTATTAACTGTGATGATTAGCTAGTTTTTTTGAAGATGTATATATTAGATTTTGAATGTTTTGAAGATGAGGATATTTGAAGATGAATGTATATATTAGATATTTTTTGTATTGAAGATTATTTTCAGGTGCTAGTATCGTGTAAAAAACAGATTCTGGATTGAAAATAAATGATTCTCGCCGCGGCGAACTTTTTTTCTCGCCGCGGCAAGTAATTCGAGCCGCGGCGGGAAATATTATTCGCCGCGGCGAGACAAGATACCGAGAGCAGGCAAATTAGAAATTTTAGTCTCGCCGCGGCGAGATTTTTTCTTCGCCGCGGCGAGTTTTTAAAAAAAAATTCATCCCCTTCCTACAACGCATAATAATCCGTTGTAGAATAATCTCGCCGCGGCTAAGATTTGACTTCGCCGCGGCGAATTTCTCGCCGCGGCGAAGTGTATTATTCGCCGCGGCGAGTTGATTCTACAACGGATTATTATCCGTTGTAGAATGTTCTCGCCGCGGCGTGGAACGTAACTCGCCGCGGCGACGTATATTTCTCGCCGCGGCGACGTGCTTCTACAACGGATTGAAGATCCGTTGTAGAATATGTCGCCGCGGCGCGAATTATACGTCGCCGCGGCGAGATGTTTGAAAATGTTTAAAAATTACACAATGGATTCAACCCGTTGTAGAAGCTTCTACAACGCTTAAGAATCCGTTGTAGAAGCTTAGTTTCTACAACGGATAATTAAGCGTTGTAGAAAGCTGTTGGATTCTACAACGGATTTTTAAGCATTGTAGAAGCTTCTACAACGCAGGATTCTACAACGCTTAAGAAGCGTTGTAGAATCATTCTACAACTGTTTTTAAGCGTTGTAGAATCCTATTTTTGTAGTAGTGCTAGTCCAAGGGATTATAACGATTTTCTGAAGAGAGCTCAGAAGTATATCAACGCGGAGGAAGCAAGGCTGGCGGCAAGAAAAGCAAAGCCACCAAAGAGCTACCGAGAAGAGCACAGGGAACGACATTCCGAGGACAACCGCCCACCGAAGAAGAGCCGGTCAGGAGCAGGACCTCTGAAGCCTTTTTCCAGTAAGTTCGATAAATATCATAAGCTCAATGCCCCGATAGAGGAGATATTTAGTCTTACACAGGACAAAGAAGATTTCCCTAAGCCAAGACCGATCAAGAAAGATATCTCAAGGAGAGATAAAACAAAATATTGTGCTTTCCACGCGGACATCGGTCATCGCACTGCTGACTGCTTCAACCTCAAAGAAGCTATAGAAGCTCTAATCCGAAGAGGAGCGTTGAAGAAATTCAAGGCCGAACAAGGGGATCAAGAGGAACAGAAATATGAGGCGTATGCTGAAATCTCACTCATAGTCGGAGGACCACATGTGGGAGGAACTTCAAGGAGCGCTCAAAAGAGCTATGTAAGAGAGGCCTACGCGGGACCCCGACAAATCCTGTTTACAGCCGAGCAGAGGCCTAACAAGATAGCCAAACCTAGCTCGGAGCCTATCACCTTTACAGCAGAAGATGCTCGGTGGGTGATGTTTCCTCACAACGATCCATTGGTCATATCAGCTCTCATCGGTAACAGGAATGTACACCGAATATTGGTGGACACTGGGAGTGCTGTTGACGTGCTCTATGAAGACACGTTCAACAAGATGGGTCTTAAGCAAGATGCATTAGCTCCTTCCCCTGAAAATCTCTATGGTTTCACAGGAGACTCAATCCAGCCTAAGGGAATAGTCTCGCTCCCTATAACTATAGGAGAGAGCCCGAGAAGTAAAACCACTAGCACAACATGGGTGGTGGTCCCCGGAAAATCTTCGTTCAACGCGATCATTGGCAGGCCAACCTTGCAGTCCCTTGGAGCTATCGCTTCTGTGGAATATTTGAAAATGAAGTTTCTTACCGAGCATGGGGTAGGAGAAGTAGTCGGTACATAGGCTATCGCAAGGAGCTGCTATGCAAATTATCTCAAAGAGAGTCAGGACAAAGATGTCCACAAAGTTATGATGATCGACTCAGACTTTGACCCACGTCTTCCGAGCCGAGAAGAAATTGGCCCAGGAGATGAAGTCGAGGAAGTCGCTCCGGATCCAAAACAACCTGAGAAGAAGCTCAAGATTGGAAAATATCTTGAATCAGGTACCAAAAGTAACTTAATTACTCTCCTATCTAATAGCTTAGATATATTTGCCTGGTCACAGTCCGACATGACGGGGATAGATCCTCAAATAGCGTGTCATAGGTTAAATATAGATCCTAAATAAAAACCTATCAGACAAAAGAGAAGGGCTTTAAACTCCGAAAGGTACACAGCCTTAAAAGAAGAAGTAGATAAACTGATTTCTAACGGATCAATAAAAGAAACTAAATATCCTAAATGGGTAGCCAATCCTGTCCTGGTCAAGAAACCTAACGGCAAATGGAGAACTTGTGTGGATTTTACAGATCTGAACAAAGCTTGCCCTAAAGATAGTTTCCCTATGCCGAGAATAGATCAGTTAGTAGACGCCACAGCAGGCCATGAAATTCTAAGCTTTATGGATGCCTACTCTAGCTACAATCAAATCCCCATGTATGGTCCCGACCAGGATCACACGGCATTCATAACTGATCGAGGGCTATACTGCTACACAGTAATGCCCTTTGGGTTAAAAAATGCTGGAGCAACATATCAAAGATTAGTAAATCTAATGTTCGCTGAATTACTCGGGATTACGATGGAAGCATACATCGATGATTTGCTGGTTAAAAGCCGAAAAATAAGTGAACATACGAATGATCTTAGAAGATCATTCGAACTTCTAAGGCAATATCGCATGAAACTAAATCCTCTAAAATGTACGTTTGATGTCTCTGCAGGTAAATTCTTAGGTTTCATCGTTCATGAACGAGGCATCGAAGTGAATCCAGAGAAGATCACAGCCCTATGGAACATGAGACCACCACGAAACATCAAAGAAGTGAAAAAATTGACAGGATGCATAGCTGCATTAAGTCGTTTTATCTCAAGGTCTACCGATCGAAGCATTCACTTCTTCAATGTACTCAGAGGCTCCAAGGAATTTGAATGGACCAAGCAATGCGATGAGAGTTTCGAATCCCTAAAAGAGCACTTGGCATGGCCTCCGACTTTAAGAAAAGTACAGGAAGGAGAGCCCCTGGAAATTTACCTAGCCGTATCGGAGCATGCAGTGAGTTCAGCGTTGATTAAGAATGAGGGAAAACACCAGGTCCCGGTTTATTATACCTCGCGGCGCCTTAACGAGGCGGAAGGAAGATACCCGGAACTCGAAAAGCTAGCTTTCGCCCTCATCACCGCTTCTCGGAAGCTAAAACACTACTTCCTCGCGCACCCGATTACAGTCCTCACCAATTTCCCGCTGCGCCAGGTGCTGCAAAAACCTGACGTGTCCGAAAGGCTAATGAAGTGGTCGATTGAGCTGACACAATATGATATACGCTTCAGCCCCCGACCAGCAATCAAAGGACAGACAGTTGCTGACTTCATTGCAGAATTCACGTACAGACCAGTTGATTTCCCAATTTGGGACATGTACGTAGACGGAGCAGTCAACGAAAAGGGGTCTGGGGTCGGGATCGCACTATCCAACCCAGAAGGAGACAAGGTAAAATTCGCTTTAAAATTCGATTTCAATGCTTCAAACAATGAAGCTGAGTACGAAGCTATGATACATGGGCTACAAATAGCAAAAGATTTATCAATCAAAAAGCTCAAAGTATATTCGGATTCTCAGTTAATTGTTAATCAAATGAAATGTGAATTTCAGGAAAAAGGCGAAAAGATGTCGCTATATGCCGAGAAAGCCAGAAACCTGGCAAGCAAATTCGAACTTTGCGAAATCACCCAAGTCCCCAGAGCCATGAACGAAGAAGCTGATGCATTAGCGAAGCTTGCTACTCAAGGGTCCGACTCGGAATCAATCCCAGTTATCAAGATTGGGCAACCTAGCATTGAGCAAGCTCCCCATGTGCTTCAGGTCGATCAACGAAAGTCATGGCAAACTCCGATCAGGGAATACTTGCAGCACGGAGCTCTGCCCAAAGAGAAAAATGAGGCTAGAAGCTTGAAGTTCAGAGCTGCTCGATATTTCCTAGAAGGTCAGAATCTCTACAAAAGAGGATTTTATCAGGCTCTACTCAAATGTCTAGACGAAGACGAAGCCGAGTACACTCTCAAAGAGATCCATGAAGGGATATGTGGAAGTCACATCGAATGCGAAGCATTGGCACAAAAGATCATCCGGCAAGGACTCTACTGGCCAACAGTAAAAGCCGATGCTCGGCGCATGACACAAAAATGCGTCAAATGTCAAAAGTTTTCTAACATCCCGAGGCTTCCACCTAATCGACTCATCTCCCTCTCATGCCCGATCCCATTCGCAGAATGGGGAATAGACCTAATCGGAGCTTTGCCAACAGGCCGAGGCGGATGCAGGTACGCAATTGTAGCCATCGACTACTTTTCAAAATGGGTTGAAGCCGAGCCCTTAAATAAAATAACAGCCCATGTAATTGAGAAATTTGTATGGAAAAATATTATTACTCGGTTTGGAATACCAGTCAAAATTGTATCTGACCACGGAACTCAGTTTGACTGCGATTCCTTCAAAAGTTTTTTGCGAAAAATATGGCATTAACAAGGTTTTTTCTACTCCAGTCAGACCACAGTCCAACGGATTAGTGGAGGCAGTCAACAAAACAATAAAACACGGCTTAAAAACAAAGTTAGGCGAACAGAAGTCAGAGTGGGTGGATATGCTCCAAGAAGTTCTCTGGTCGTACAGAACCACCGAGCACTCCACAACTGGCGAAACGCCTTTCTCCCTCGCATACGGTTCCGACGCGGCCATCCCGACCGACGTCATGATACCGACAGTGAGGAGAGAAAACTACTCAACAGTGGTAAACAACGACATTCTAAAAATTAGCCTAGACCTGCTAGAAGAAAAAAGAGAAAAAGCCAGATTAAGAAATCTCGCTAACCAACAAAAGGTTACTCGGTATTTCAACAGGAAAGTCCGACCAAGATCTTTCAAAGTCGGCGACAAAGTCCTCAGAAGAGTTTTTCTCCACACCAAAATCCACCAGGAAGGAGCATTCAACGCAAACTGGGAAGGACCCTACATCATCCGAGAAGACTTCGGAAACGGGGCATACCGACTACAACAGTTGAGCGGTGATATGGAGAAAAACCCCTGGAATGCTGAGCACCTTCGCCGATTCTACGTTTAAGTATTTCCTCTTTCAAACATTCAAAAAGCGGCTTAGTCGCATATGTTGTACTTACAATTTCAAAAAGCGGCTTGGTCGCAAGTGTTGTTTTTACAATTTCAAAAAACGGCTTGGTCGCACGTACTTTCGATTTGCAGAAGTCAATTATCTTTTGTTTCTATGCTCGGTGTCTGATCACATAATTTTTATCATTCTTAACAAAATAAACTAGGCGACAGGGTAATTAGCAAACAGTTGTTTAAAAAAAAAACTTAAAGGAAATATACTTAGTTATACTTTATTTTGCCAAAATTGAGAAATACTTTTTACTCTTTTTCGCCAAAGTCAGAAGCACAGATAAATTAACATAAATTATAGATCCGACCACGGATCAATTGTTCAAAACCCGAGCGGGTTAACAAAAATTACATAATAGAAGATCCGACCACGGATCAATTGTTCAAAACCCAAGCGGGTTAACAGAAATTAAAATGCAAAGGAAAAATAAAATTCTACTCCTGGTCGCCTCCATCCACATCATCGCTAGCTCTTGATTCCGAATCATCATCGAGGTCCGTAGTATCCAGAGTAGGATTCTTCGGGCCGAGGATCCGAACGGCCTTGTTTATCCCAGCGGCATAAAGATCATCGCGCATGTTGCGATAATCCTCGGAAGCCTTGTACTCTTCCACCGCAGCTAAACGAGCAGCCTCAAGATCTGCTTGGAATTTTCGCGTAAGCTCCGTGAGCTCCGATCGGGTCTTCACCTTTTCGTCCCTGGCCGCATCCCTCTCCTTGAGAAAACGATCGTTCTGTTGTCTCAATGATGTGAGCTCGGAGCCCAGTAGTCCGACGAGGCCGACCACACCAACGAAAACCTGTGGTAATCAAAAGGTCAGTTACAAAAGTTGTCAAGAAAAGAAAAGAGATACCGACTAGGTGAGTAAAACGTACCGAAACCGCGGAATCGGTGACCTGGTTAAGCCTCTCTAAAGGCTCAGACCCGAGAACCGCTTGAACCTTCTCGGCAGGAAGATGCTCGCGAAGGAAGGTAACGATCGGACTCAGGTGATCGGATGCAGAAGAAGGTTCGGTCAGGCTTTTCACCGCAGAAGAACTCGGAAGTTCCGAAACTTTTGAAGCAGACGCGGCCGCCCGCTTACTAGCAGCCGAAACCTTGGAAGCCTTAGTACGTTTCGGGTTAGGAGGAACCTGTTCGGGAGCGGGTCTCTTCTTCGCCATCTGTGCAATCTCTGTTAAGAAACAAAAAGTAAGAACGAGAAAAGATTGGAACATATGCGATTTGATAAAAGACGAGTAGAATGCTCACTCGAGTAGGGGTAATAATAGTATTGATCGAGTAAGTCTGGGTCCGACAACACAAACGTCGACTGATCGGCCTCCGAGATGTCAAAGATCTCCGAGTGTAGTGGTCGCTCGTCCTCGGGATACTGTGGAAGAGATCCTGGAATCAAACATAAAACATATGAGGAAACCAGAACAAAAACCTGGCCCAGTTTATCAAATAAGAATTATGAACCAGAGTCACACCCAGTTCCGAGAACGAAGCTCTTATGGGACACCTTTCATAAGAGGCGTTCCCTTCAACCCAAAAGAAATAGTCCTTCCAATTTTTTTGGCTGGTCGGAAGACGAGTGATCACCTTAGACTGATCATCATTGGCCCGAGCATAATAGTAACCATGTTGCCCTGGAGCCGACTTAAACGAATAATATTGCGAAAAATCTTGTAAAGTGACGGGGCGATCATAAACTTTCGCCCATAGCACGGCCATCCCAACAAAAATCTTATACACGTTAGGGACGAGCTGGGTAGGAGAACAACCCAGGTCAGAAACGAACTGGGAAATGAGAGGATGCATCGGTAACCCTCCGATCACGTTCAAAATAGCCTTATTGAACGCTATCTTCCCGGCAGGAGGTTGATCGGCCCTCTCATGTTCCAAAGGTGCCGAGATGATAATCCCTTCTGCTATCTCAAATTCCTCCCTCAGCTCTTGTATATATTTATCGGTAACCCGAGAAGTCCAAACCTTGGCCGAAAACTGGCCCTCTTTCCGTTCAAAAACCAAGGCCTCATCCTCTTCCTCTGAGAGATCGACCCCAAATGTCCTCCCACTCGGACCCGGAGTGCCTTGAGAATAGCCCTCTCCTCGGTCTTGCGAAAGAGAAAGGCTCGTCGTATCACGAGATTCCGACTCGCTCCCCCTCGAAGAAGGAGACGAAGACGATATCTCCAAAACCATGGTATCCCTACACGACAGGGAAGACGAATCAAAAACCTTTTCCTCGTTATCAACCCCCTCGGACTCAGGACTAGGATACACGCATGATTCATCGAGAGCCATTACGGGGCGGTCCCATCCGATCTCTGGGACATGATACCAAACGCAACTCATGAGGAAAGGAAACGTGGACCCATCCGACAAGATAACACTATCGGGATCAGGCTCCGATCGTCGAACGACGCGAGAGTCAAAACTCAGGTCAGGACGCGCAAGTCCTCCCATGTCCCTAAGGAAGTCGAAAACTATGATCCCTAAAGTCCGAAGGGTCCGAATACGAGAAGTAAAGGAAAATACAGATCGGCGAATAAAGATTTCAAAACAAAAGAAATGTATCGGATTAATGATGAAGAAGCCTTACCCGCGAGTTTGAAGATCGGAAGATCCGAGCAAAAAGCGAGAAAGCTGAGAGCACAGTCTGAATAGGCAGATCAAGCCGAGAGCGCTCCGAGAGTAAAATTTAGAAGAAAAAGCAGAATGAAGTCAAATGTTGAGAAAAGGTCTTATATAAAGACCACACGAACGGCAAGGATTAAGCTTGTCCAAGAAGCCAAACACATCTGACCGTCGAAGCGAAAAGACGCGACGATTCGGCAATGCCGAAAACAAACGACGTCGTACGATGTCCTGCAAAAAAGAAAAGAATATAGAATTCTACTCGGATCGTCCCGAGACAAATAAGGAAAGATGAACACGGTCATCAATTGAACCGAAATAGTTCCTTACCATTTTTGCTAATAATACTAAGAAACTGGAGGGCAGCTGTTACGGGATAAATTAGTCAGACACCGAGCAGGATAGTCGGACTCCCGAGCAGCGAGAGGAATCCAGCACCGAGCTCAAGTTAAGTAAACCCAAGGGCCATCCATTGAAAAGGAACGAACTGTTCATAAGTCAAGAACGAAACCCACCGATCAGAACTTTGGAGAGAAGAGAAGAACGTGGGTCAAAGACTAGTCAAAACCAAAAGAAAACATGTTTCAAACCCTAAAACGCACACCTTGACGGTTCAGGAACCATACGAAGAGTAATAACCGCCCACATCAGCGAGAGGGAAGAGGCAGTTACCCAAAACCGTCCAGAACGTGGGATTGATCACCCCACGTTCCCCAGAATAACCGTCAGAGACACGTCCACGAGGCTACACCGGACAAGTTTAAATAGAGGCTGCGGCACAGAACTAAAGATAGAGTTTTTTACTTACTTTCAATCAGTTAGAACCTCTAGAAAACACTGCTCTCTTGTATTAGATTCGTCTGTATAAAGAGAAAGTCTTACCTAAGTCATCTCTGTACTCGGAGTCACTGTACTCGGAGTCTGTGTATTTTCGTGAGATATTGTTGTACTAATTTTTCAGGTCAACAACATGAATCTTATAATATTACTTTTAGTACTTAATATATCATTAATGATCAAATTGCGAAGAAGGTGAAAGGGAAAGAAAGAGGGTCTAGGTTTGTGGCCAAGTGAGAGAGAGAGAGAGAGAGAGAGAGAGAGAGAGAGAGAGAGAGAGAGAGAGAGAGAGAGAGAGAGAGAGTATACACCTTAGTCAAAATGTGGTCGTATGAAGAAATGGCATTGGAGGAGGTGTATTTATAGGCTAACATAGATGGGTATGACCCTTTGCTATTATTGGTGTCTTTTCAATGCTTAGCTATACAGTTCATAATTTCAAATCTTCATATTTATTAAACCCTAACTTTTTAATCCTTTTAACATTAGCGTCTTGAGCCTCGTTTAATAAATAAATAAATAAATAAAAATTAGCTAATAAAAGTTAAATGATAGAGACAGTTATTTTTGTAGGGTTTTTTTGCGCATATAGTTCATAATCTTTTGTGGTTGTGGCATTTTACTCCCAAGGTAACTTTTCTTTGGAGCAATTTGATCCCTAACTTTTCTTTTTTATTTAACACGCAGATGATATGTACATCTAATTGAACTGGTAATGAGATCATCTATAGGTGATATAACTAAATAAATATATAGCATAGCAGGGATATATATATATATATATATATATATATATATATATATATATATATATATATATGGCTTTTGGATTGCGATGGAGGCACAAAGTTATCCAAATTTCTCTTGAATCCGGTGAATTATCACTATCACAGTCCAATAAACAGTACTCACTAGTTTTGAAAAGAAAAAAAAAAGAAGATGTTCCTGTGAAGACTTTTTCATACTTCTGGGTCATACTATTAAAGAGATTGAAATAACATAGATGGTCTGAGAGAGAGAACATGTTATGTGTCCAATAAGTTGGAAGGTGTTCTTTCTTTGTGGTTGGTCCATCGTAAGAGTGATGTGTCACTTATGACTAACTGTGACATTCCCTCAATTTCCATATAGACACAGCAGTACATAAATAGATCAATAAACCTATATATATATATATATATATATATATATATATATATATATATATTAGATAAATATAAGCAATAATTTTCTAATTAGTGATCTATTATATATACTTCTCTCCGGAAGAAAAGCAAAAAGTTCCTATTTTCAATGATCGACATTAATTCAAACTGGCGAAACCACTTCCAAGATTGTCCACATAAAATAATCAATTTATGCGAAGACAAAAATATGTGGGAATGGGGGAAAAAATATACAAACTTCGGTCCCGTCAAACGGTTCAAACAAAACTGTGTGTGTGTGTGTGTGTGTGTGTGTGTGAGAGAGAGAGGAAGAGAGTAGTAAAAAAAATATTACAGTTGCATAAGTCTGCCTCCAAAGGAGAATTGAGTTTAGTCATATCGAAAGAACAGTTAAATAATTTTGATAGTTTTACCCATTTCGCTAAAGTTGTCAATTTCTCCCGCTTTCATGCCGTCTTACCATATATAATATAAATAGCATTCTATCTTTTTTGGTTTAGAGAATTTGCATCTTTTGATCTAATTCACAAAACCCAACATAATAATCTCATATATACGTATAGGACTGTTTGTTGACTCTGGAAAAATAAGAAATCAACAAAGAAAAAAAAAAAGAATAAGAAAACGTACCTAAAAGTTGTAAATCAAGATATGAAGAGATTACAAATAGAGTCGTAATGAATTTCCGACGCAGCATCATCAAGATTCTCAGTTGCCAAACCGAAATGGATTTGCATGTGAATCTTGATAACGCTGCGCCAGAAAATAACGACTGCCAAGACGATTAGGATGCAGACCTAAAAACTGTCTCGTGAGTGTGTGTGTGTGTATATATATATATATATATATATATATATAGAGAGAGAGAGAGAGAGAGAGAAGAAGAAGAAGAAGCAAAAGCTTAAGCCCAGAAGCAGAGAATAACATGAATCTTATAATATTACTTTTAGTACTTAATATCATTAATGATCAAATTACGAAGAAATAAGTGAAAGGGAAAGAAAGAGGGTCTAGGTTTGTGGCCGAGAGAGAGAGAGAGAGTATACAACTTAACCAAAATGTGGTCGTATGAAGAAATGGCATTGAAGGAGGTGTATTTATAGGCTAACATAGATGGGTATGACCCTTTGCTATTATTGGTGTCTTTTCAATGCTTAGCTGTGTAGTTCACAATTTCAAATCTTCATATTTATTAAACCCTAACTTGTTAATCCTTTTAACAGTAGCGTCTTGAGCCTCGTTAAATAATAATAAAAAAAGCTAAAATAATTTAAATGATAGAGACTTGGTTATTTTTGTAGGGTTTTTGGCGCATATAGTTCATAATCTTTTGTGGTTGTGGCATTTTATTCCCAAGGTAACTTTTCTTTGGAGCACTTTGATCCCTACCTTGTTTGCATTTTGATTTTTTTCAATTTATTTTATTTAATTTTTCTAAAAATCAATCCCAATCAACTCACAGCATATATAACAACTAATATAACCTATTTATAATTTTAAAAAGTTTCATTAAAATTAAATAATGCTTTGAAT